>NC_085037.1:8930408-8979890 GCF_963692335.1 Osmerus eperlanus
TACCAACTTTCACTGGTAGGGTTAAACAGCACAGTTATAATTCCTTGAAGTCACGTGATCGCAAGACTGCTTGACAATTCTTTGTACATTATTTATTCAAAATTGTCTGGAGCATTGTTGATATTCATATGTCGTAGTTTGCATGCCTGGCCTCAGAAACAAAATAGACCATGGTAAGGCAGTGATAACTACGTTAAGCAACTTAGCGCAATTAAGGTCAGTGGGCATGAATGTGTATGTCTACAGTTCAGATACATTTTTCCTTTTCATGCGACTAGAACCAACCAGCCCTGACCCTGCCCAATTGTGTTTGCACAGAAAACACAATCCAATTCAGAGCAGTCACATTATCACTCACAGTTATCATCAGCCGATGGTGTGCCTCCCTGCCCATGCAGTGTAGAGGATAAGCTGGTGAACGCCCTCTGACAGCACTGACGGAACACAACCCTGCGCTCCCTCGTTAGTTATGCGGCAAATGTATCTCACTTTTGCTACGGAGCAAGACTTGAAGTGTGGTTATACTGCCTGAGTAAATGATGGTGTGGTTGAAGCCCAACGTGGGTGGGCCCTGGAAATGCATTTGCTTAATCACAGACAGGGAATGGGAAACGAGACTTGCAGCACAAGATTGCACGGTTGGGGCCTGGGTTAGAATGTGTTTACTCAGTGGTGAGAGGAGAGAGGAGGGGGGGAAGGGGAGACGAGAGCAGAGGAGAGGGGAGAGGAGAGGAGGACAAACCAACATACATCTGCATGTGCCCAAATCAAAACATGTTGTGATGTTTCAACATCACTCGGGTGGAATTCCGCCTTGCTTTCCAGTAGACATGTGTGCCCTGTGTGTGCCCTGGACATCATTGATGACTTCATCCCACATGCAACTCACTCTGCAGCATTGCAAAATGGAGTGATAGATTTATGTCAGATCTGAATGCCATCCAAACTGTAAAATAAACTCAGAGGTTACACGCATTCAATCACTCATTGGAAAGTAATCTCCAAACTATAAATATATTGGAGCATGCAATGTGTACCATGTGAATACAGCTTCCCGAAGGGTTTTAAGGGTTTTAAGTATTCGGTTGTGTGTTTGTGTGTGTGTGTGTGTGTATGTGTGTTCAAAAATATAATTTCAGGTCAAACTGAAGGTAAGCTGACAATCAACGGACAGGTGACAATAACCTAATGATTTACTGTGGGCTCAATAATTAGTCCAGTAGCTGTGGGAGTCTGAGATCTCAGCAATGCAAAACATCCTGTCCTGCCAACAGAGATACACATCCTCACTGCCTGATCTTTGAACTGTGACCCCATTCTCTGCATTGCACACAAGCTTTGGGCAACTGCAATAATCTTACATGATCACTGGTTCCTTGATCTGTACAAGATCTATATAAGAACAATGCCCTTATTTAGGAGCTGAGGGGGACAGAGACACACACATGCACAAACACAAACAAACACACACATACACACCCCATGTGCTGTACAGTAATAGCTTCATTGACACATTCCCAGCCAAGCCATAATCAGATTAAAATGATTAGGGGGATTGAGTTAGATAACTATAATGCTTCAGATCACGTTACTGAATGAATGCAGAGAAAGACCAGTGATATGATTTTCCACATTAACACATTAACCTCGTGATGGAGCCCATCAGGGTTTTACAGTAACTTTTATGTGGGAAAATACAGTTTAATCCAACAAGCAAATTGCATAACACTAAAAAGCCCAAGCTAAGGCATTGTGGTGAAGGAGAGAGGACGAGCAGAACGTGAGTGAATGAATGGAGAAGGGGGAAAAAAGAGTACAATAATAAATGGCCATGTGCTATTTGTCTCTGTGTCAACACAGCAGTTAAAGAACAACTGGTGTTCTGCCACCGTGGTTCTCAAGGCTCAACTGTTATCAGGGGTCAAACATGAGGTCAAACCCATTGAGTACTTAGTAACCCTCTCCAACCACTCAACTAACCCTGTCATCTCACGACAACAACCTCTGACCCCCTCCAGCACAGGTCCACTGTGTGTGTGTGTGTGTTGATGAGGGGTCTTGAGGCACAGTCATGCACCCACCCACACCCACCCACACCCCACCCACCCACCCTCACAGAGGGGTCTCCGTGCTGCTCTGCTGTGGGGTACGAGCCCCCTGAGCCCCCCTGTTCTAGTTGTTCCTCCTTGTTTCGGTCACAAGCTTGGAGAGAACTCCCTTCCCTCCCTCCCCCAGATCTACTCAATCTGGAACAGCATGTACACACAAACACGTTCTTCACGTCTGAGGGGGCCAGGCCTCCGGGATCTGGAATCCAGCTCAGCTATTTGCAGCGTAAATCTTGCTTTTAGACCGCACCATCTGTCTGTGGCACCCACACAAACAACAGAGTTGTACTGGAATGTAAGTGAAAGGTTCACCCATGGAAGCAGGTAAGAGCTACCAAAAAAAAGAGGAAAAAAAAAGAAAACTAGATTTGGGTTTGAAGATCAGACACGGCCCCAAGCCACAGCCCAAGTATTTCAATAACTAGAGGACAGAACAGCTTGATCCTGTATGTTTGGTTTAGCTAGCTATATTGTTTGAGGTATATTGTTTTTGAGTGGTTTGTTATCATTACGGGCCTCTTGCTCTCCCCGCTCCCCTCCTCTGTCTCTCTCTCTCATTTTCCAATCTCCTTGTGTTCCTCTCTCCCTCCTTCCTCCCCCGTCTCCCTTCATTCCAAGCCTCCTCTCCTACCCAGAGGCACTTGGGAGCTTCAAAGCGATGACAGAGTTTCTCTCATCACACCTCAGAGTGTGGAAGGCAGGCAAGCCGCTGGAGCCGACCGGAAGAGAAAGATGAGAATGGATGACCCAAAAGTTTTGGGCTGGATTTATCGAAAACCCAAACTTTTTTTTAGTAATAATGAGGAAAAGTGTGCGTTTCAATAGATGTCAGCGCAAGTAAGAAAAAAAGAGTTTTGCAAAAGCACGGCGAAAAGAAAGGCACAGGTATTTTCGGAAGACAGATTTCATCATCAGGTCTCTCTATCCATAAAGCATTTTCTTGACATCCCTTAGGGAAAAGGAGTACAACATGACAAGTGCCTCTCACCGTGTACCTGAAAAACACCAGTATTTTACAAGTTGTCACTCTAAGACAACGAGCATCAGGCAACAATGGCACCTGGTGGTTCCTTCAGTAGTTTGTGTCTGCTATCTAAGGATATCAGTCAGTAATCTAGATGGATATGGTTGGAAACACATTTAGCACTTGAAAGTGTTCCTGGTGTCTGTCAGACTGTCCACAACCTCGTCAGTGAGCAGGAGAAACAACACAGACTCACTGACTCATACTGCCTCTCCTCTGTTGACTTAAAACACAACAGTTACATGTGAGACCACTGGCATCAGCAGATTTTCCCTCCAGGAGTACCCCCTACCCACACACACCACACACACACCCATGCACACCACACACACCCACATACACACAAACAACCCCCCCCCCCACACACACATGCACACATTTTGAGGACCAGACCAGAGTTTGATGTTATGGTCTTTAAAGTGTTCATCATCTTTTCACAGCATGGACGAGCAGTGTCACAATCATGGGAAGCGTGGTCTCTTTCCAATCACCTTCTTTCCCTCCTGCTCTGCTGTTACGTGCGTTAGCAACCAGAAAAACTGCCAGTGGGCTGCTCACCCAATCACACTCGACACAAATGACTACCTCTCTCTCTCTTTCTCGCTCTCGCTCTCACTATCTCTCCAGCTCTCTCTGTCTATGTATCTCTTTCTCGCTCTCTCTCTTTCCCACATTCTCTGTTTGTGGACACAGAGGGAGAATCTGTGTTGTTTAACTCTCAAACAGTCACAAACAACAAGCTTACAGCTGGATTGTTACCAATCAGGCTCTATTGTTTTTCCCACATCACATTAAGTATGTATTACTGTAATCAAAACACAGAACAACATTTCCATGCATGTTTTTTAGATTTGGTAACCAATCTCCAAAATAAAGTATCTTTAGTTAACACTTGTTTTATCTTGGAGGATATGCACATGCAGCCCTCTCTCACAAGTCTGACCTACTTCCACTGCCTTTGCCCACATGTCTCTGGGGAGAGAGAGAGAGAAAGAGAGAGAGAGAGAGAGAGAGAGAGAGAGAGAGAGAGAGAGAGAGAGAGAGGAGAGAGAGATCTTCCTTGGTTTTGGCCCTCCTGCTGAGAGACAGCTGAGCGAGAAAAAAAAACACACCAGTATCATTCATCCTCCCCCCTCCCGCTACTCCTCAGCAGCCCAGGAGGACTGGGGGAGGGGATCTCAGGCAGGTGGAGGGGACCCTGCTCTGTCCCCTACCTTCACTGTGTGAAGACGGGAAGGACGGGGGACGGGGGGACGGGGGCTAGGGTGAGAGTGGAATCTGCTCTGTGACATCATCACCTACAGGCACCTGGAGGGGGCCTCTCTACATATGGGCCACAAAGACACACAGAGCAGGGCCATGTGGGCCGTGCCGCCGGCCAGGGTAGAGCACGGATACGCGTTGCCGCTGAGCTCATCACTGTTGCCGTGCCGCCTGGCCGGACGTGGACGTGAATAAAGTTACATTGAGCATCAGATTACCGCAAGTATTTACGAAGTCCTCGTCTTGGTGTCACGCCTATCTGCTATTCCTGTCTGCTGCCAACTGCAAGCACACATACATATACACGCGTGGACTGTATGTTTGTCCAAAGAAGACCTGGCCCACTTTCAATCAGCCATGTTCATTCCTCTGATTTTCCTGCTCAGTGCTGTTTTCCTACCCAGAAGCCCTGGCCACAGCCTGTGTGTTTGTCTGCCTGTATTGCTGACAGAGATTGAGAGCATGAGCACATAAGTACAGTGGGGTTTACAGTGTCTACCCACAAACAGGAACTACATGCACCAATCCATTTTCCATCATTTCTCGCACTGATGCACAGGCATCAACATGTTTCAGACATTTCTGGGCTGTGGCGGCTTGTATTAAGTGGTCTGTTTTTCAGCGGTCGTCGTATCGATGTTGTCACTGTTATTTATATCTCAAGCATGACTTGGTTGGAGTAGCTTGTCCTGCATAGGATCTGTTAGACAGACAGACATCTGCCATCATTCTTACTGTATTTGTACTGTTACTGTACTCTGATTTTTAATATCTCAGTGACCATCTTTCGACCACGCTTGATTACTTTCTTTTTTGTCTTCAATGTACTGTATGTCAGTACATGTCAACATTTACGTTTGGACATTTCCGACAGTGTTGGAGGACTGAGGGCTAGTTTAGACCTTCTCATCCTCGGACCACGCTACACACCGTGGGTTCTGATTGGAGGCTTTGACCTCATTTGTAATCGGGTAGCGTTGTCCGTGTGACCTTCAGCGGTCGCCATGGCTGCCAGCGAGAATCCTGCCTCGTCGGTATCATGCCAGTCTGAGTGTGACATGTCAACACACTCCTCCCTCCCTGCCACACACGCCCAGGTGTCAGACGCCACACAGCCTGAAAAGCACTATTACTTTGACAGCTAAAGTCCCCTTCTCAGCTCCACGCCTTTATCTGAGCTTGTACCCACACACACACACACGCACGCACACACACGCAGCCAATGTTGAGCGAATGCACAACGTACACACACATGCCGTCAATGCTGTGCTCGCACACACACAAACTCACACACACACACACGTGCTGACAAGCATAGACATGTTCACATGCGTGTGCTCTTAGACGGCAGTTGCTGTGTCTGGCTGGCCTGATGTTAACACTGTAACATTGTGTAACTCCAACACACCTGGAGGCTATGTCTGGGCCTGGACCTGGACATATAGGTGCTTGCTGAAATGCCAAACAGCTGGGAATGCATACACACACACACACACACACGAGCAGTTTGAACTGCCCACTATCTGACAGATACCAAAGGCTAAGGCTTAGAGCATGAAAGATAGGTCCTGAGGTGTGTGTCTGTGTGTGTGTGTGTGTGTGTGTGTGTGTGTCTGTGTGTGTGTGTCTGTGTGTGTGGGGGGCATTTTTCTGTGTACCTCTGCGTGCCTGACTGTGTTTGTTTCTCTGCCATCTCAGTCTCATACATTCAAAGACATTTATATCAAATGTACTCTGAATCTTAGCAAAGGCTAAAAGTTCACTCGAGAGAGAGCATTCCAGATCGGGCTGAATAATTCTATCTTCTAAACAGCATCCACATCTAAGATTTAGCAGACACAGTTCAACAGTGTGATGGAAATGGGTTAGCAGCAGGTGCAGTGGCTGTAGCATGGCAGGAAAACGTCCTCACGCTCCTCTTAGACACACACACACACACACACAAACACAAACACACAGTATGACTCCCGCCCTCCACTGCCGTGTGTCAGGAGGGAGGATGACGTTCCGAAACCCTTTTACTTCAGACTGATTGGACTTCCTGTCTCTGCGCCGCTTTCATTTCCTTCTATTCATACGTCCTGTGCTTTCAGTCACCTGCCAGACCATTGTTCTCCAGTCGCCTGTCATACTCGCATCCCTCTCAGGCCCCGGGCAGCACAGCAGCAGACTGAAAGGCTCTGAACAGGAGCTGATGTGGAGACCAGGTTGGTAGCCCGAGCGAGATCAGAGGTCAGAGGGTGTAGGTCAGAGCTGTACACAGATTGAATCAGATAGATAGATCCACTAACTAGCTGAGTGCAACTAAAAAAGTACAGTTTACAATTCATATGAAATCTGTTCAATGTTCCTGAATGCAATCATGCTCAATTGAACATAATACAATACATTAGGACAATCAGAACACAGTAGAATAGCACAGTGAATACAGATATTGGTCAGAGGTGAAGGCAGAGTCCACTGAGACTGGCAAAGCTGGTGGACAAGGGGTCACGTGTTAGTAGTAGGGCATTGATCCCCATCAGTGTTGTAGAGCAGAGAGCAGTAAGCTAAACTGGCATATAAAGTTCACCGTTTGCCCTGGTTTAGGACTACCCAGGAGACTTCCATACAGGGTCAGTACTGTGGAGTAGCAACACCAGAGTCTATGACGACATGGGACTAGGCTGTGCTATGTGTGCAGACTGAATACTACATGCTGCATAGCATATGTGGGTGGGCCCCGACTGGGCTGCAGACTTAAGTCATGTCCAGCATCCGTCTGATGGTATTCAGGTCTCCATGCCAGCTCCACCAGGGAAAGTGATCCCAGGAATGCCATGGCAGGAAGATAGTCCATGCCAAAAGTCAAAAGGTGAGAGGTCAAAGTAAACGGTGACTGCTGAATTCGTTCCGTGATCGAATTGGCTTAGCCTCGTTAAAAACGTGAAAACCACAACAGCAACAACATCGACAAGAAACTATTCTTTCATCCTGACTTTATGAAACTTGACATGCACGCATCAAAGGGCACAATGACAAAAGCGCTGCGTTTTTCTCTCAGACAAAAGCTGAGCTTCAGCTAATGAGGTTAGCTGGGTGTGGTGGGATGGGACGCGTTGAAGATCAGATTACTTCAAAAACAGGGATTCATACACCCTGAGTCTCCTCCTCTCTCGCAGCCAGGACAGCTCCGCCGCGCCGGCGTGTTTGATCTATAAATGGATGACACAGTAAATGCAGTGATCCCAGATAGCAGCGCCTCTGCGTGTAATGAGTCCGGTCATCATTCCCCTGGCTCGTACAGAGAAAGTGCTGATTAATGCTCGTCACGTGACGCTTTCAGATGATGGCATTGACTGTTAGGGGGGTGGACTCAGAGCCCACCATGCCTCCAGAAGGAGACGCAAGGAGGGACTGAGGGAGTTCTCCCCCCCCCCCCCCCCCCTCTGAATCCAGTCAGAAAACTTGAGAGGCGACAGCTTGAAAGAATGGAGAGTTGGAGGAATCTGTTCTTTCATTCAGGGCCAATGACAGAGACGCTGAGGAGAGGCAATTTTCTCAATCCAGTCTTGATCTACTGAGGAGTGGTAAGCCTCATTCAGCCCCAAGTTAGAAAAAATAGGACACAGAATGTAAATCGGCAAGTGCAGATTAAAATTGCATCTAGAATACAGTATGGTAAAAGGAAGATGGGGAGATGATGAAAAAAATATATATATTGAATGAGCTATGAAAGACAGATATACGTTTTGGAAGATGAATTGGCTGTTGAAATAGGAAGTGTCTAAAGCAGAAAGTAGATGTGGTTCCAGGAATAGCCATCAGAAGAAGCCGGCCCTGTTTATTGGCTGGATTTAACAAGGGGCGGGAAAGGAATACACATCCATCTTCCTCCCAACCAACTCTACCTTTCACTGTACCTCACACACTACAATGTATCCAGTGTGCCCTCCTGCTTCAAGAGAAACTGATTTTGTAAACAGGGTCAGATTGTTCAGTTAGATTGGACTAATCTGTGAAACTTGAGCGGTTCAATAGATTCCAGGCTTGAATGGAAATTCAGTGTTGAATGTAGGCCACTGGAGTCTGTCTGTTGGCCGGACTCCAGGGTTCCTGGAGCGGATGGGCACAAATAGGCTGGTCTGTCCAGTCAGCGAGGGTGCT
Organism: Osmerus eperlanus; assembly: GCF_963692335.1. Lineage (NCBI taxonomy): Eukaryota > Metazoa > Chordata > Actinopteri > Osmeriformes > Osmeridae > Osmerus > Osmerus eperlanus. The sequence continues at coordinate 8,938,950 of NC_085037.1, forward strand.
GAGGGGGATAGACCTTAGAAGGACCCCCTACACCCATCCCTATCCTCCCTCCCTCCCACTCCTCTCCCCACCCCACCTCACTCCTCTCCCCACCCCACCTCACTCCTCACCCCCACCCACCCACCTCCTCACCCTCGCCCCTCTCTCTCCTTATTCAACCAGCTGGCAGACATCCAGCCCTCCATTTAGAGTGATCTCGCAGGGTGACGGGCCACATTGAAAAACAAACACACACCTTTCTCTGCAGGGTGTGCGATTTGAATAATGTAGAACAGGGAAGCTTTCTGAAGTATTAAGTTAATTAGAACTGAATCTCTACCGGGGTAGGAGCAAAGGAAAACAGCTGCAGGCCCAATACACAGAGTTGATCCTTGTCACAGACTGCCTTATTGGGTCTCATTTCAGCTGAGATTAGACACACACACACTCACACGACACAGTGCTAAGGGTTGGGAGGTAAAAATAAATATGTTTTTTCATCTGTGAACATATGTTTGCAAGGGTATTTTCAGCTGATTATTTTAGGGGCATGTATGCATTCTTGGAATAGATGAGGATTTAGCTTACTGTGGTTTGAGCTCTCAACACTGTGATGTGAGTTAAACACAACTTCAGGATGCCAGAGAGAAATTACTTTCTACTCTGTTCAGCTAGATTGCTTTCCCAGTCCGATAAAAACGCGGCAATCTCTGCTCCTTGTTTGAAGCTGCGTGTTGAGACTGTTTCTCAGAAACATCTGTACAACGCTGATATCGAATTCTTCAAGGGGAAGCAGAAGGCAGAGAAAGTGAGGCAGGTTTTACTGCTCTACAAAGACACTGTCACTATCTCCATACACAGACTGTGGAGGAGAGCTGAAAGAAACAGAAGGATAAGAAAGCAGAGGAAGGGGAGAAGGAGAGAGGAAGAAGGAGAGAGGAAGAAGGAGAGAGGAAGAAGGAGAGAGGAAAAAGGCGAGAGGAAGAAGGAGAGAGGAAGAAGGAGAGAGGAAGAAGGAGAGAGGAAAAAGGCGAGAGGAAGAAGGATAGAGGAAGAAGGAGAGAGGAAGAAGGAGAGAGGAAGAAGGAGAGAGGAAAAAGGAGAGAGGAAGAAGGAGAGAGGAAAAAGGCGAGAGGAAGAAGGAGAGAGGAAGAAGGAGAGAGGAAGAAGGAGAGAGGAAGAAGGAGAGAGGAAGAAGGAGAGAGTAAAAAGGCGAGAGGAAGAAGGAGAGAGGAAGAAGGAGAGAGGAAGAAGGAGAGAGGAAGAAGGAGAGAGGAAGAAGGAGAGAGGAAGAAGGAGAGAGGAAGAAGGAGAGAGGAAAAAGGAGAGAGGAAGAAGGAGAGAGGAAGAAGGAGAGAGGAAGAAGGAGAGAGGAAGAAGGAGAGAGGAAGAAGAGAGCAAGCGGAGGAGAAAGATGGCCACCCTCGATTCCGCACGTCAAGATGTGCACAAACAAAGTGACTCGTCTAAACAAGAACGTCACCTTTGAACCCCTGGCCTCTGCCTTGTGTGTCAGAGATAGCCTATCACACCCAGTGTGGTCATATGAGTCACCCCAAGGTACTACTGCTGGGTTTAATGGTCAACCTGGTGACTGACCAAGTTTTGTGATTAGCAACTTAAAAGGGCCTGCTCCATTAATGTGTGACTAGATTTAAGATTAAGTACCTTGGGTTGAGTCATCCTGTTTACTTTAAACGGAAAGAGTCACATGCATGTGAATACAAGTTTTAATCACGGCAGTACAGTCATTCAAATGTGAATTTCACAAGAGATTGACAGTACAAAATCATGAACGTAAAGTTATCAGAAGTCAAAGCGTTTTGTGCAATAAAAATGTTACTGCGAAGAAAAAGACGACAGGATTGACAAGGCTTTTGAAGACGTTTGTTTCAGGGTTAGGATTTGGTTTTACATGTACATGTCATCTGTGCAAGCCTGTGACAACTTCCCTGTTCTCTTCTCAGGATCCCCTCAACTGTGAAGACTTAATGAGTCTGGGATAAGCACTGTCAGTCTAGCATGCTGTTCAATCAGGCTGTTGTGCTAGCATCACAGAAGGGAGACGTCCTCGCCGTTGGCAGACCAGGGGCCCCGTTCTCCATCACTGAGAGAACGCTTAGCAGAACATTACATAACAGGGACATATGAAACCTGAGTTCAGTCATTATACATGGCGTGTAAACAGACCTTCCAGCTACCTTTTGAATCTGCCTTTTGCATACACATGACACACGCGCACACACACACTGGCATATAGACAAACACAAACACATGTCCCTTGTGTGACCCCGGCGCGGCTCAAAGGACAGGGTCAGGATGTCAGTGAGTGATGTGGGTCTCTGGTCTTATCACCTTCCCAGGGGGCAGTGGGAGGTTATCTGTTTCCTGTCGTGGGTCCGGGGAGAGACTCGAGAGAAGCTGTTCTGACGCAGATCCCTCAGAACTGACCCAGCCTCTGTTCCGGAGCTGACAGATGATCAGGCCTAGAGATGCTCAGCTTAATTAGACCACACTGGGGGAATGTAATCTATAACTTTATTTGCCTCATTAGCATGGGAGACTGTCAAATAGGAATTTTCTGCAGTACATCTGAAAGTATGGGATAGGTACAGCTCAGTGGTGGAGCATTTGAATGAAGTCAGGAGAATCATAAGATAGAAGTCTGGCAGTAAGGATATAGTGAGAATACCAACATTGTGACACTGTTAAGGAATGAATGACTCTACATTGTGGTAGAGATGCTATTTTGCTAACTGTGCTTTACTTTCCCTCCAGGATATCCAACTTAGAGCAGCTTGTCTTTATTTCCTGCTCATTCAATTCCAAATGAAGCAGGCCTACCAAAGCATTCTGGGAGAATGTGTTTCTATGAACAAACAAACAGCGTGGCCAAAGTGCAGACGCAATAATCTTATCTATACCAATAATCGGTATTTTCGTCTTGTTTTACAATACCTAACCCTTGTTCAAACAGTTCAAGTCCTTGCAAGGCATTCTCAGCTTTATTTTGGGGAGAGAACAGTTGCTTCAAAGGCCAGGATTTCCTTCAAGAATAGCATGAAAGGCATTCCATGTGTGGATACAAACCCTTTGTCCTGTCTGACTGTCATAACGTTTACCTGTGGAATTTTTATGCGGGTGAAGCTTCCACAAGGCACTGCTGAAGGATGAGAACACTTTACTTTGTGTTGCTTCGCCAACACAAATTTAGGTTGCTTCGGACCTAAATATTAATTAATTTTGAAATAACTTGACTATTGTGAAACACATTGGTTTACGTCCCCCCAAAAAACATTTGCCCAATAAATTCCTACTTAAACAGATTTTACCCCTTAATGAAAATCTTATTTAAAAAAAGCACTAGCCATGGTCCTAGTCCCAGTCCCAGTCCTAGCACCAGCCCCTTAGTCCCTAGATTACAGTAATGAGTTTGGGCTCTGGCCCCTCACTTGGGCCTCCACCCCCAGCTGCTTCCCTCTGTACAGAGGAAAACACATCCATCCCCTGCCATTGTTCTCTCCACCCTGAGGTCATTTACATTAATATCCCCATGCTGAGCTTGCAGAGAGGAGAGATTGGAGAAAAGGTAGACTTGGAGGCATTTACTTTTCTCTTGGAAAAGGAGCTTTAGAAGTTTAATATAGTTCACTTTGCAAACATTTACCGTAGGTTATATTACAATTATATTACTTGAGTTCCTGTGAGGCCAGTGTTTTCATATGAATTACTTTTCAGCTGAGTGTGTTATTTACTAAGTACACTTATCCTCATTGACGTTGTGATGGACTAAAACAAACACAAGTGGCTGGCGAAAGCCTGTGTATAGTCTCAGCAGAGTAGCAGCAGAGATTGGCTTGAACAATGTGCCACTTCAACAGCCTGGTAATTGTTTATTTGATTTGTATGAAAGTGGCTTGATTCCTCATGTTTAGGTCAGTCATTATGTTTATAATGTTGGAAGGGTCATTTGGAACACTCACAGTACAGGCCTTGTTAGATCATGTTTTGTTCAAACATGGCATGAGAAATACCGATTAGTCAGCCCTTCCAAAATATTATCCCTCGGGGTCCAACGTTCACAAGGCCGAGCGTGTGACGGTACTTGTCAGTGCCAAGAATATTGGGACAGACGGAGCCCTATCTTAAAACAACACAGGTGGCTCCTGTTGGAGCGCATTCAAACCCTGCCACCACCAGCTCCACAGAGGGGAAATGACACCAGCTTTACATAACATTTCTGTGGCAGATAGAGCTGTTACTCTACTGGACTATGTACCATTTAGACTGGGTTTGTATGCTCCAATCTGTTGACTACAAACTGGATATTCTGATATCCTCAAATCTGTACACTTGATCCTAATGGTCTGGGGGCTTCATTTACTTGCATGCCCTGTCTTTGCTGTGTTGGCTCAAACTGAGGGTGCAGAGACAGGGCCATGCAGCCCCCCTGAGGGCATGTTTTCTAATGGCATTATTTGTTAGGATGTAGCCATTCCAGGTGTCATGTGGAGGAAGTGTAGGGCGACACGACCCACGTTTGCCTGCTCTCAGCAAGTCAATCAGAGGTGATAATGAGGCGGAGAGCGGTAGCTCTGTGTTACCTTCTGGTAAGATAATCCTGTTGGTTCACCTCAGTAAACATCCTCACAGGTGCCCTGTCTCATGCAGTGCATGGCACAGCTGTCAATCTCACACCTGGGGTCCACCCCTGCTCCCTCGTGATTGGCTGGGGGACCGTACCCAGGTGTAGCCATGCTGCCTGCTCGGAGGCTCAACCCAGGTACCTGTGCTCCCACCGAGGTCCGGGGGAACCTTCAGCCATCGACGGTAGTGTAACCAGCGCCCTCATCCCCGTCCTCCATGAAGAAGACGCATGGTAGGCCATGTGACCAGGAGATGTGGGAATGAATTAAAGAGACATGAGATGAGATCAAAGTTTACATTACATTTAGTAATTTAGCAGACGCTCTTATCCAGAGCGACTTACAGTAAGCACAGGGACATTCCTCCCGAGGCAAATAAGGTGAAGTGCCTTGCCCAAGGACACAAAGTCATTTTTCACTGCCGGGAATCTAACCGGCAACCTTCTGATTAATAGCCCGATTCCCTAACCGCTCAGCCATCTGACTCCCTCAAAGTTTCATTCCTCTGTCCAGATAGTCGCTGGTCTGGTCGTTGTTGCCGAGCAGACTTTGGGTCGCAGCATCAAGCGAGTTGAGACCAGGGTAGGGGAAAGGGTGACATGAGTGGGTGCTTGCAAAGGGAGGGAAACATTATAAAGCACTTAACCAAAGAGCTTTTTACAACCGGCCACCTTTTTGTGTTTGTTTAAGTGGCTGAAAGTTTAATAGAGGGTTGACAGGTCACAGAATACTGGTCGTATCGGGCACTACACATCTTCAAATATTCAAACAGTGCAGATGTAAATAAAGATTATGTAAGGCTTGGTGGACAGGTATGAAAGGGTTTCTCGGAGAAGAAGGTATTTTGAAGCATGCAAGATTCACGCAAGTGTTCAGACAATCACATTGTCCTTTGCTATGCTTAATACTTTGATACTCCGAAGGATTCCAAAATGAGTTTGAGCTTAAAATGAGCACAATATGCATAACTAACAAACAGTATCTCTGAGGCTGGCTTCAGTGTTTGAGGAATTGTTGCTAATCCAGTAGCACAGGAACACTGAAGGAAAAGGGGAAACCTTGATGGTCGTCTCTTTGTTTGAGGAATACAACCCCTAAACCTTGGCCGTTACCCAGCAGGGCCCGAAGCAGGAAACCTTCAACAGTCCCTCCCTGTGAGGTAACAAAGCTTTTTAGACGAAACAGAAAAGCGTAAATCCTGCCGTGACTTTTGGTTGCCCCCACCCCACCCTCAAACACTCGTCTCTGATCATGACAAGAAGGGTGTAGGGACCCTTCCCGCTCCAAGTGAAGCCCAAAACTTCACGCCTTTCCTATCATCGTCTGAACCCCACCCTAAAACATCAGGTCTGTCCAGCCCTCTGACTAGAACAAGGAGATGTAGGGGTTTCCCATCTGTTGTTTACTTAAATCTCATACATACTCTGACCGGTAATTACTGGAGCCAAAAGAAAAACACTACCAAACACAAAGATCATTAAATGATCCCTGCCCCACCCTAGTAGAAATATAAACATTACAAATATTCATAGTGGGAGCTGTATTGTCACTGGAGACTGAGTGTGAGTTGAGTATCATACTGGATCAAATGTGCTGCTGTAACTAGCCCATTATGTAAGTGCTTGTTCTGTGCTCGACACAGTGTTGAACCTACACATGAGACCCCACAATCAGTCTGTGTTTTTAGGCCAAGTGCCTGCCATTTCTACTAATACTGCTGGAGAGATTAAACATGGCATGGAGAAAGAAAACAAAAAAAGAGTGAACAGAACAAGGTGGTCTGCAACCCTGTTTCCTGTGTGGCGTGACTCGACAGAAACCGCACCACCCCGCCCCTCGCTCTGTGCTCGCCGATGTGCCAGTTCACACTTTAGTCTTCATGTGCCCGTGACTGGATAAATAAACCCAAAGTGCTGGGGAGTCGCCACCAGACCCCCTCCCTTCCTCTCTCTTCCAATTGTCTCAGGAACGGAAACCTGCTTTGTTCCCCTGAATCTTCAAAAACAGGCAGGCAAAGACTCCAAGCTGTCGTGGGTTGGATGTGAACTTAAACCATGGGGCGAGAAACAGACAGAAATAGCATCCAGTCTAAATAAACAACCCAGTAAAATCAGAGGTTCTCTGTAAATGCTCCAAATGTATTTCATTCAAAATCCAATGATTGCTATAGTTGAGCAGTTGTCTAAATATTGTTTAAGTCAGTATCCTGGGATGCTGGGGTGACAATATAGCTGAGGAATCCAAAAATACATGTCATTGTTATGCAACAATGGCGGTCTGTCACTAGAGAGGAGTTATAATAAGATTGAATATAACATAATTTGATCAAATATGTTGCATTTTTTGGTTGTGTTGTAATCAAACAAGTAATCAACTGTAATCAAATAAAATTAATGTATAAAGAATGTATAAATCCTGAATTGCATGTGTGTGGTATCAGTATCTTGCTATTAATACAAATATATTTGCATGTTTTGTTCGCTCTAATTAGCTGTAAGTCATTGACAAAAACTATCCAGGCACATCATTCATAATTCAAGTCATATAAACCAATAGATAATAATTTCATACAGACGAAACTGATTTTACAGTTCACTAATTTTATTACTTGAAATATTCAATAAATTAATAACATTCCACCGACATTCACTTAACAATAATACCACAGAATAGGAAATAAATTACAAAAGGGAATAAGAGAGTTGAGATGGTTAAAAAACATATAAAGATGTGAAAACTGCCTTACGTCATTTCCTGTGTCTTGAGAGCAGTGGGTGGTTGGGGGGGGGGGGCGTTAGCTCCTCTTCTCTTATCATCCTTTCCTTTCCTCTGCAGAAATGTCCCCACCCTCACAGTTCTCTCTCTCTTTCACACACGCACACAAACACATGCTAACTCTGCCCCAGTTCGAACACACGCACCCTGCCCCAATTCTTACATACACACAAATACGTCACCCTGCCACAGTTCTCACATAGACACACCCACACACAGTTCACACAAAGACCAGGATAAGTGTGTGGATGTGTGTTGGGGGGGGGCAGGGGGGCTTCACAATCAGCGTCCAAGATGACGACCCTCTCCTTCACACCTGTGGAACAAGACTGGGTCCTCAGCCATAGACATGCGTCAGACTAAAATCCTTTGTTGAGCCAGACAGAATCCATGCAAATGGACCTGAACAGCGACACTTTCTACACGACAATACGGTATCTGTGTCTTGCAGAGGCGGCACCAATCACGGGGCGTGGGGCGAGTCTTGTGTTGGTGTAGTGTGTTGTGGTGGCGTGTCATGGACGGAGGAAGTTGGAGTAACCGGCTGTCATAAACATAAAGGTTAACTATCCAGATTTGCCCCACATTCTGCTGTGGAAGCCCTTAATGGCCATGTGCTGTGCCCATTTAATGACCATGAACAGGATTTTTATGGCCATGGTACAGTTCAGCCCCACGTGGCCCATGGAAGGAGAGTAAAGAGGCAGTGCGGGGGCGGGGCGGGGGCAGGAAGGGGGAGTAAGGGTGTGGCACGGCTTGGATCCAGTGCCTCCTGATCCAGTGTTTTGGAAGTGGGCATTAGGGGGCTTGGGGGCAGAAAGAGGCCTTGGAGAGCTATGTGCTCCCCAATGCCCTCTGGGGTGGGAAGGGGGCTGGAATGGTGGGGGTACAGACATCCCACAACCTGGTACCTCTACACTCTGTGCTGGAGGGGGGGGGCAGAGGGCTTGGAGGGACCCAGCAGAGTCCTGCCCTGGCTGCACTAATCTCATGTTAATTACGTCACAGGATCAAAGAGAAAGGGGCCCGGGACAGGGTTTGTACCAGTACAGGAAGGGAGTGGTGGGTGCAGGGATGGAGGGAGGGATAGAGGGAGCAGAGGAAGGAGGGAGCATGATATGAGGGGCATGGGAACAACCTATCGCTTCTGGGCCTCCGTCACTCTGATGAACTGGGTTGGTTCCCCCATGCCCCCAGCCATGGGAACGAAGAGCAGCTTAACCCGCCATGCCATCCACCCCTGCCTGAGTGCTCGTTTAACGGAAAATAAGTACAGGAGCGCTGGGCAGGCTGCCAGATCCCCCCCGCACGCACGCACACACACACACACACACTCCATCCCACACTCCCCAGTTTGGATGTGATAGAGACTCTGTATTTAAGATGGGGGGGCTTGGAACCCCCTCTATGTACTGCCATTTCCACACTATATGCCATGTCAAGTTACTGACATGTTTTCACTCTGTGGTTAATTGATGCAGAGCCAGTAAAAGACCGGTAAAACTGAAAATTCTATATGATTTCTGTCTGACAATTTCCCTAGTTTTTGTGTATGAGACTCATAATGTTGCTCCGTAAATGTATGCTTGTTAGTCTTGCATAAATAAATACTCATTCAGAATTCTGTTTGAGGTTTTTTGGTGAAGAGCACAAGCAGGGCGTTCTGTGAGTTTGTAGGCTCTGCCGGGAGAGCGCTGTCTGCATACTTCATTATCTCTGAAAGAATTAGATGTGTGCCAGCTTCACTTCCATTATCCTTGGCGCACATAGACCTGAGTGTGCGTGTGTATTGTGTACATCACGTGACCTCCCCACCTTTTTTTTTTCATCCAGGTCAACCAGCCAGAGAAGCCTCTAAACTGGGGAAGTCCAGGAAAATAATTCCTTAATGGGTCATCTACCCTGACTAATACCCCCTCTCTCCCTCCCTCTGCTGCCTCTCCCTCTGCTCTCCCTTTCCTCCCTCTGTTTGTGTCCGTTATTGTTCTGAGAAGGGCAGGTACTTTGCCAGTGCCTGTGGCCCCCCCTGCCCTCCCCCCTATCTCAACCACACCGCTCCAATGCACACTGCCACCAAAACCAACAGTTTAAGCTCACAGAAACCGACCCCAGATACACATCTCTGACAGAAACCTTTCACCAAACAAAATCTGAATAAATAAAGGTGCCTCAGCCTTACCACAGGTTCAGCACGTAAATATATCTACATATTTTACTTCCACTGGTTCAGCCTTTATTTTGCCCCTCCTCATTGCTACCAGTGACCAAAATACTGAATCTTAAAGCGTTTTGACTATTGGTAACATTCTATCTTTCATTTTAACTTAACCTAATATAAATGGTAATGATAATTAGGGACAACGCATAGCATGTTACAATAATGCTCGTCCTGTCTTGAGATAGTGAAACAAACAAGGGACCAGAAAGTCTCTGTCTTGTTCTTGCTTTTATTCAAGGTGAACAAATTCAGTCAAACATCAATTATGAACACCCTACCCTCCCAACACACACACACACACCGAGTGAAAAGGTGACACGTGGAAACAGCCCCCCGACTTGTATAAAACGCTTCATTTGAAGCAGCATTTCATTTCATATTTTTCTTTTCATATCATAAACTTCATACAAAATTCAGACGGTGCAAGTAAATAATTTTCCAAGGTCAGAAAAAAGCCCATAAAGTGCATTTAACTGTCTCTAGGGAATGGCGGGTGTGGGGTGCTGGGGGGGCATTTCTCTGGGTGGAGATTGCTGGATCTGACACCAGGATGCCACTTAGAAGGATGGGAGGGGGGGCGCTTGACAGCCAGCCAGGAGGGAGTATTCCTGCTGAGCCAACTGAGGCTGTCAATCATCTGAATAACATGAGACAGATCCAACGAGACAAGGGGTTGACGCTGAACTCAAAAACCTCTCGCCCCAAATGAAAGTCACATTGAATAGCTGCTGTAAATCCTAAAAATCCATGACTGATGAAACACATTTGTTCCTTTGACATTTTAAGAACAGTCTGTGCATTCTCTTTGTGAACCATTAAGCTTATTTGTGAACGACCGCTGACGTGACCCTACCACCGCTGTGCAACATGGCCAACAAAACCATTATATTTACGCAGGTTGCACCATACTAATAGTACTGACACCTGCAACCTATTAAATGTCTGAACTCAATCTCAACACAGGCTTTGGTAAACTGAAGATTACATTGTTGGTTCACGCTGAAAACTGCTGAACTCTTGGTTACATACTTTTGTAACACCTCAGAATAAAACCAAAGTCTGAATGTCAATATTCCTTCTTTGACACTTCAAATGTTCTCTGTTTTGAATCATTTGGCTATGGCGTAATATTTCCTTGAAAACAGATCATTAGAGACCCATATGGTTGTCACAGGATAGTTGCTGTCCAAAGTTCACGGGGCAAATCAATACCATCAGCCCCGGAGAGAACAACACCCAGTCCAGTCCAGACCAGGTCAGGCCCTGAACAAACACAGTTCCACTTGACTAATACAACTCAGCCTGTTATGAGACGGGACAGTCGGCTGACTCGAGATCAACCTTTGTGTCTGGCTCGTGGAAAACCCCCAGAGGGGCTGTGTGCTGGTATCTCCTGGTAGTCCTCGTTGACTGACGTCGTTGCGCCTAGTCATCATCTTCATCTCTTCTTCTTCTGCTGCCGCAGCGTCTTCCTCCTCTTGGTGATCATGGCGTGCAGCTTCTCCAGCCCCTCCTGCAGCCCCTCCCCGATGATGGCGCAGGCGGGCTGCAGGTGCCAGGGCGTGGAGGCGCCCAGCTCGCCCAGCGCCAGCATGCGCTCCATCTCCTGCAGGGTGAGAGAGTTCCTCAGGTCCTGCTTGTTGGCCACCACCAGCACGGGAACCCCCTGGTTCTCGGCCAGCCGGGTGATTTTGTGCAGCTCCGTCTTGGCCTCCTCGACGCGCTCGCCGTCTACCGAGTCCACCACGAACACGATACCGTCGGCGCAGCGGGTGTAGGAGCGCCACAGCGGCCGCAGCTTCTCCTGCCCGCCCACGTCCCAGAAGTGGAAGGCCGCTTTCCGCCGGCCGGAGCCCAGGGACACTTTGATCTTCTCTGTGTTAAATCCCTTCGTCGGGACCGTGTTCACAAACTCATTGAAGCGCAGCCGGTACAATACGGTGGTCTTCCCAGCACAGTCCAGCCCCAGAATAACAATGTGGAGAGCTTGGAAGGAGGGCAGGCAGGGGAACAGAGCTGGATGGTCCGATAATCCATTCCCCATCTTGTTTTGTCAGGTTGGAGAGGATAGAAGCAGGGCCAGACAGGAGGAGACTACTGCTTCACCAAATATTCACGAGGCTTCTCTCATTCCCCCCGGGGCTGCAGCTTTAACCTATGAAAAAAAGGAGGATGCAGTGTAAGCAACAGTAAAAGCACTCAGTCCATTGCTTTACAATTGGAGGGGCTATTCAATGTTAAGTGAATAAACCCCGTCTCCCTTTTATTCCACAGCCTTAACATCTTTTAAACTGCGTCCACGTTATTCCGGGCCATAGGAGATGAATGAGAAATAAAACAGCAGGGTGGACGAGAGGCTATTTGCACATGTAGCGCCTCAAGCAGCGGACGGGGATTTGATACGCTAATTTCCATTCAATGGCAGTATCGATATAAATGTACTTGGACGCTTTGGTTTCCAACAAAAATCCCTCTTTCTATTATGCATGCTGTAGAGTGCCAAAGCCTTACATTGCTTGGCGTGTGTTTTCGTCTTGACAAACAGTCAAAATGCAATTTTCAACAGCTACCCCAAAAACGAAAGCTGTTGCGCGGCAACATAGGGTATAGCCTGACATGGCAAGCTGATATTGATGGACGCGCCTCTACGGTTATGCCAACAAGTGCTTTGGGAAAAGCATTTCCTACATGTTGAAATCAATTCATCAATACGATCATATCACATGATGCGATTATGTAAGCAACACTTTTACGTGTTATAGACAACGTTCACAACGATAGTTTGTCTCATTATTTTGGTTAATCCGAAGCTCTCTCACTGCGCACGGCTAAAACAAAATGACCTTTTGCTGTCTTACCTTAACGATGAATGTACTTTCCAAACATGGAAAATCAACAATAGTGCAACAGTGTATCCTTGTTTGAGCTTCTGAACCTCTCACAGTCACATCCACAGAACCACTGAAAGATAAAGTGCGTCGCCTTCCTCTCTATTCCAGAGCACAGGTTCAACCCACATCACGCAGCCGCCAATCTCCGCGTTGCCTGATTGGATGAGAGCAACGCCTGTCGTTTTTCAGCGAGACACACCTTCTCTCCACCTGTTTGTGTCACTCAGAGAACTCTGAAGTAGCAGCTAGACATATTATATATTTGTTTGCCATGAACAAACATTTGGATGGTAAATTAATTAATCAATGTTCTCATGCCAAAATAATGAGACCTAATTCTAATATTTAATTAATAGACACACATGCTTGTGTTTATAATAAAACAAATACCTCATATATGATTCTATTTCGATATATGCTACTGATGACAAAAGGACATTTCACCTGGCCAATGGCTTTGCTGCTTTCAGACTGACTTAAGTAAGCTAGGATGCTTTTTATAGATCATAGTTTTAATCACAAGTTACCCAGACAGGAGGTATCAGTGATGGGGCTGCTGCTCTTGATCCAAGTGAAGGAATACTAAACTCAGTGTATTGACTCATTTGTCTTGGATTGCATGGGGACTGCCATGTCGAGAATATAGCTGTTGCACCACCAGGTGGCAGATAATGTCAACTACATGTTTTGAAGAAGAACTTCCAGGGCTTTCAGGGAAAACATTTAAAAAGTGTCTCCTCTTCTATATTGTCTCATCTAATTCAACAACCAATGATTCCACATTATGTTTCTGTCACAGAGAAAATGAATTTAGTTTGACTCGAAATTATATTCAAATACAATTTCAAAAAATGAAAGGATAGTAAGTGTGGAGATAATAAAAAACTTTAATGACAAAATAAAAAGCTCAGCATTCATATCAACCAAAAGATTATATTAAGTACTACTACCAGTAAGAAAACTTTTTTAAAAGCATACACACAAAAAACAGCGTCCAAACAGTAACATCAGCCCATTTCTATCTACCGGTAATCAAAGCAATGCTGTCACTATAGCTGGAGTGCGCTCATGGATCTGGCAGTGTGGTCCGAGTCCCAGCACTGGAAGTCCCAGCCCAGGAACCAGCCTGAGAAGGTGGGGGGCTCGTGGCCCTGCTTGACTGTCACCACGGAGGTCCGCTTGTCCCGCCCCCCTGGGTCTGTCTCAATATATGTCTTAGCTGTCAGGAGAAAACTAACTCTTAGTGATGCAACAAAGGGCAGTAAACAACATCAAACAAACATCCTGCATGAGATGACAACGGACACTCTGCTTTAAGCTGCCGTCCGCAATCAGGCCCTGCGCATCTAAAAGTATGTGTGATTGAAGGTCTGTGAATGGAAAGCTGTCTTGGGGTCTGAAAGAGCAAACATCAGGGGGGACCTCAAACACACCCCTAATCTTAAGATCAAGTGTTAAACACTTCTTACCACATTTGACTGATTCAGTCTTCTCCACCTCGTTGGCATCCTTGCCTATCCAGACAAACACCTGAGACAATACACACACATAGATGGTGTTAATGGGCTGGCCCCCTCCCCAGGCTATGGAACTATGGTGCTGGAGCCTGGTATCAGTCCTCCCCACCCCCGACCCCCTACCTGCTCCCAGGTGTCCAGCAGCATGACATCATCCTCAGCCAGGTCCTCCTGGGTGAAGTCTCCCGGAACTTCTTCAATCTGCATCACCACACATATGGACCGTGCATGAATAGACATTCAGAGGTTTACCACAGTAGTGCAGTACAGTGGCATGGCATGGCCTTGACTATGGTTCAGCCAGGACCAACAATTTAGCTTTGAATTTAGAATTGCGTAAGTACAAATATTGAACATTCTACATTAAATCAACGGATACGGTTCATGTTTCCTGCAAAGCTGTGTGGTGATGCTGGTCAGGACAACAAGCTACTCACAATAAACCTGCCTGTCTTGTTGGAGCAGGCAAACAGGCGAGGGGGGGGACTGTCCTTACTCTCCAGTTGGGTGGAGGTCTGGTAATCCGACTTTCCCCCCAATGCAGTCCAAAACTCAGCTACAACACACAGACATGCGGTCAAAGGTCAAGCGGTCTGGGGGTCATTCATTAAAGTGGCCTTTGTCGTTCTTGTAGACAAGTGTATCTGTGCATCCAAGTTCTTCAGTTTGGTTTACCTGGTTCCTGTCCTTCCATGATGCGCTTGGTTTTACAGTTCAACTCCTCGCTCATGAACTTTGCCCCCCGCTCCTCCTCCTCGCTGGCCCCCTTGCCCACCCACACATACCCCTGCCCCTGCGGCAGCTTCAGCAGGTAGGCATCGTTGGAATTCAAGCTGCTAGTCTGGACCTCAACCTGGAACACAGCACATAAGAAGCCCATCAAACTACCACTGAAGAACCTCTGCCCCATCAGTCATCCATCACTAACAGTAAGAAGGCTCATCCCAAACAGGGTGTGTGTGCATGTGCGTGCTCCTGTGTGCGTGCTCTTGTGTGTGTGTGTGTGTGTGTGTGCTTTCGAGTGTGTTGTTGCTTATTCGTGAGAGTATGGTGCGAGTGGTGAGAGCATGGTCCTCACCTCAAAGATGCGTGTGATAGTGCCCAGGTTCCGGCGCACCTGGAAGAGGCGTGTAAGGGGCGCGGAGGCCTGCCCCCCCTTCCTGGACGTACCACTCTTGTAAACGATGAGGGGCTTGGCTTTGAACAGGCTCAGCAGATGGGCAGGCTCCTTACCCTGGGAGACCCGTACCTGAGGTCCAATTGACAGATACAGCACAGACATGAGAGATTGGAGGCATGGACATGACAGGACTGCCAGTGAGAAAGTAATGCTGTCAATGGCCACTAGGTGGCAGAAAACCACCAATGAGGAAAAGGTGGGTAGGTTGATTTTTACTGAGAAAGAGACACTCAATAGCTGCTGAAGATAAAGAGGATGTGGTCTGAAAGTGTCTGCACTGACAAACTACAAAACCCGCAATGTTCCACCTCTCTTAAAGAAAGAAACCGTTATATGACTGTCAATTCAGTTGACAAGCTGAAGGAAAAGCAGAAGTGTCTTTGCTTGTCATAAATGCAAATAAGCGAAATATATTTACTTTACAAATGTTTTTTACTTTACTCACACAGAAGACCTACAGATCCAAGCTAAGTGTTGAGTGCTCTTGTGTTGACTTTAGATTTACCTGGACGGCGTTTCCGCCCAGAGAGCGATCCAGCTCCACAGTCAAAAAGGCCGAGGCTGTAAGCTCATCCTGAGTGCTGGACGCCCCCTGCCTGCAAACAGCACGGAGATGCAAATCAGCGGTCTCTCAGAAACCAGGAAGTCTGGGTTTATCATTTAACTACAGACACGAAGTGAAACTCTCTACAAAAGGACACCGTTATCATCACTACTGCCGATTTATGAGTCTCACCAAGTGTAAATGACCTGTCCTCTTTTATATGTGTATAAGATGATGTAAGAGTCCCCGCCGTAGAACTGTCCGTATGTCTTTGGTTCAACGGGAACTCGACCACTGCTCTCCACTCTCCAGATCTGAAATCCAAGCGATGTTTTGAGAAACTGTTTGAAATACTGATAAAGTCTCACATGATTGCATTCCATTATAAAACACCCCAGCAATGTTACTTTAACCTAAATGAAATTACATCACTATTTAATTACAGACTGTTTTAGGAATTGTAAATTGGCTGATCACCTGTGTGTCTCCTGAACCGTCATCCACCATATTGTACTGGGCTGCCATGAGCTGGGACTCGTGAAGTTTGGATGCATCAAACTTCACCTGCTGGATCCTCGCGATTCTCTCTGTGACATAGACCTTACCGAAGCCCTCGCTCTGGTTCCTGTCCTTCCAGCCTAGGAAGAACTGCTTGAAGATGGGGGTCTCACCACCTTCCGGAAGAACCTGGATCTGTGGAGGGGTTACATAGTCACAAAGAGATTAGATGAAACGTAGTTAGTTAGATGCCTGGACCCTCGTCCAGATTCATACCAGGCAGTGTAGCAAATCTACTGAAATTAAGGTCGTAGGATGACAAATGTTTCAAAAAAAGCAATTATCTGTCAAAGGACTGAGTTTGACTTCAGTTCGATTTTTAAAGCCTTGTTCTTTGCTCGATAACATGCCATGAGCGACGGTAAACAGACAAGAAGCTCCTAGCTGATGATGAATGGCAGCGTGTGTGAACCTGAGTGTTGGGCGGGTAGCCCATCTGCTTGATGAATCCCTCAGCAGTCTTCATGGCTTCCTTCCTCTCGTTGGGGTTGGCGTTGCGCCCTAATGGGAGGCGAGGGTGGGTGGTTATGCAGTGGAGGAACAGGGAAAAAGGAGGATGGTGAATGCACAGTACTACGAGCAAGCATGAAGAACAAGAAGATCCTCTCCACGATACTGGAGCCCTAAGGGAGTATCCCTGAACATACAACGCCTTACATGAGATGTGCAGGTAAACTGATACCATTTATTCAAACAAATATTGGAGATGCACAAGACACAACACGCAGATTCACAATGTCGCAAGAAACAATAGATGCCCGATTTGGGTGTGTGCGGATGAATTTGGTGAAAGTTAAACATCGCAAATGTACCTTTCCATACAAATATCCTGTTGTTTTTGCCGTGGTCCAGGATGAAGCACTCTTCAGACAGCAGGTGGCTCTGGAGGAAGGGATTCTCCTCGGACACCAGGGACACCTGCATGGACCCGGATTCATCGGAAACCTGGGATGAAACCGTCAGAGTCAAATCTCACATCATCTTATTCTTGGCTTCTTCCACGTGCTGTTTCTTCTATGAGGCTGTGGGCTGATCTGTACCATGAAGAGTTTGGCCAGTTTCCTGTTGGACATGTCCGCCACCACGTCATCGCTGTCGTCTCCCTCAGGTATCTCTGGCTTCTCTCCAAGAACCTGAACAATCACACAGAAACCAAACTGGTACATTCATAGTGATTTATCTTATGATTTCTGCTGACTATTGCACATTGTTAAAACACATTTCGTTTTACTATAACAAAAGAAGGAGAGTTGGGGTCATGTGAACTCTGACTGGGGTGCCAAGATTATGCAAACTTACAGAAGACAGACAAACCTATTCTACTATGAAGACATACTGAGTGGTTTTCTTTCACATGAGTCATGACACAACATGATTCACAGTAATTACAGATTAATTCAATTTTCCTTGCAAGTTTCAACCACCACTGTGATGGCACACTGTGTGAAAGCAGTGTGTGTATACGTGTGTGTGTTTATGATGTAAATGTTACCTTAGTGAGCTCAGAAGGCTCACTCCCCTCTTCCATCACCACCACTTTTGCCCGTCCATTCCTCTCGTTGTCGCGGATGCCAATCGCCACCTGGGTCGCCTTCACACGCTCAAACTTGTTACACATAGATCCACACCACTGGTAGATCACCTGTTGACATCCAGGGGAACATCCTTTGTCAATATACAATAATCTTCAGAGACACATAAAGCCAACTTGTGTAAACATTGAAGTTTGAACAAACAGTCAGGACATATTTCACTGATAAATAGGATTTGTGCATCTTGGGACAATGGCTGTCAGTCTAACATGTGGTGTCTGTCAAGGGTGGGGCCGCGGCAGGGAGGGGGGTTCTTACAGCGCCAAGGTCAATGATGAAGCAGTCCCCCTTGTTGAAACTGGACCAATCGAGAGGGACCTCGGTCGCCCTGACAACACGGCGGCCCTTGATGTGGAAGAGTCTCTGGGCAGTAAGGTCGTTGGTGACCACATGCTGGAACCCTGACGCCACTCCTCCCACCTAGGGAAACACACACAGCTGTTTTTCCTTTTTCTGCCTTGCTTTTCCACTCCACACACATCAGGTACTTGTTTCATCCCATGACTCACATCTCATCCTTGGCCAAGCATAATCTTACACCTTTCGTGGAAACTGGTTATTCAATAAACTGTTTGTGCAATATTGGCTTATCTCAAGTCTCTTCAGTTGTACATGGGATTTAAAGGACTTGAATAGAATGAAGCCAAATCTTGAAATGACCTATGGAACTGTGCAGTACTTTGTAAGTGATGCCCCCCTTGAAGTAGCTAGTGAAGACCGTTGACTCCACTCCCTGAAGCTCGCGGTACTGGACGGGCTTTCCTCCCAGGAAGTCATCCAGCTGGACAGTAAAGATGGCTGCCGCTGTACTCTCATCTTGAGTACATTCCTTCCCTGTGTGAACACAGACAAGACAGATTCTGGTCAGGCTGTTGGGACAAACCCAGACCTTGCACCGTAGACTTTGGTGATGCTATTATATTATTTAGACAACTGCATATAAAACCATGCTGCATTATAAACTACTTTCAATACATTTTACAGGGCACTTTAATCAGTCATTGATTGGAAACACTCTTCTGCTTGCTTGACTCCCAAATGGGTTGCTGAAGATATGCATAGATAATGTCTTGGGTTGACAAGTGGTCCAAAAGAACAGTACAACAGAGACAACACAGTAGTGGGTCAGGAAGTGGGAGTACTTGGAGGTAATGGGATAATATAGCTTTATAGCAATTCAGACCATTAGCCGTACATAATAGAAGTCCACATGCAGGTCTAATGTTAAGTGAAACATGAAGGGCGTTTCCGGGAGACAGGAAGACTAGTCAAGACAACATCTGAGTGATATTGACATACATAAGTAAGAGAGAACAAGAGGGAGAGAGAGAACGAGAGAGAGAGAGAGCGAGAGAGAGATATAGAGAGTGAGATAATAGTAAGTAATGTCTTTATGAAGAGGGAAGGAGGGAAGTACATAGTTGTTGAATGTCTGGGAGGAGGGAAGTACATAGTTGTTGAATGTCTTGTCCTAGAGTATCTCTCGTTTCTTCCTGGCAAGTGCAGGCCCTACAGAAGTGCAGCCAGTGACACCTTTTGTGTGACATTTCTCGATTGTGTTCTTTGAGTTCACAGAGACACAAATCTAGCACGTTTGCAACTGTAGGTGGCAAATGTTTTCTCAAGCACAAAAAGAAGACTCTGTTTTAAGATAGTAGAGGTTGAGGTCTGAGATTCAATTATATCGCTTTATTATCTTTAAGGGTAGGCCATAAACAGTACTGCTTGATATTACAATCTGTGTTCTCAATGTACTTAACTGGAGCATGATTATTCTGTTTATGGCCTACCCTTAAAGATAATAAAGCGATATAATTGAATCTCAGACCTCAACCTCTACTATCTTAAAACAGAGTCTTCTTTTTGTGCTTGAGAAAACATTTGCCACCTACAGTTGCAAACGTGCTAGATTTGTGTCTCTGTGAACTCAAAGAACACAATCGAGAAATGTCACACAAAAGGTGTCACTGGCTGCACTTCTGTAGGGCCTGCAACTTGCCAGGAAGAAACGAGAGATACTCTAGGACAAGACATTCAACAACTATGTACTTCCCTCCTGCCCTCATGCACAAGAAGCTATTGACAGACAATATACAGTATACAGTACCAGTCAAAAGTTTGATATATGATAGATAGATAGATAGATAGATGACTAAGTTCTCTCTAACTCACCTAACCAGTAGTGCAGATCATAGAAGCAGATGTCCTTCTGCTTGACTGTACGGAGAATCACATAGGCATCCCCAATGTAGAAATTCCCATGCAAATGATCTGGTACAGGCGCCATATCTATACGCTCAATCCTCCATACCTGGAGGCCAGCAGATTTGCCTGCCTTGTCAAACTCTTTGTGGTGGAGCCCCATGTCTGTTACGTGGCTCAGGTGGACAGGATGGATGTGGATCCCAAGAGCGGTGTGAGGAGAGCGGGGTGAGAAGAGCGGGGTGAGGGAGAAGGAACACAGCTTGTCTGTTCCTGTGGAAGACTGAGTCAATAGTGTCAGTGTGCAAAGCTGTTTTGCTTCAGCTGAGTTTGGATGGGTGTGTCTAGATGTGGCCAAAGTACACATACACATACACACACATGCACACTTACACACACTTAAACATTGCTGTTCCTGTTCACCATTTTCCAGACAATGTCGCATCACAAGTTCTAAGTTATATTTACAAAAATAAGAATCTATTCCACAAGTTCTTTGTTTATCTACACAAATCACAAGCTGACAATATGTTTACTTATTTTAATTCTCAGTAAATCTTATAGCATGTTAGCCTCTTCAGTGGAAATAAACTTGAGCTTTACTTAAGAAACTTGATCTTCTGCTGTACTTTCTGTATGCTAAACTTGTACTTTGCTTTGGACAAAAGTGTCTTCTTTAGAACTATGTAGAATTAGTAGTCATACATGTTTGGAGTTCCCCAGGCCACTGAGTAAAGTACATTGATGAAGGTAGACTATTTTTGTTCTATTTCCAGATATAACTAATATTGAATGAATGTATTTTAAAGTTCCCCTTAAAGTCAAGGCTTTCTTTATTCATCTAAGAGGACAACTTACAAAATCGGATTTAGTAAAGCTAGTTAGTGGTTAGGCTTCTCTTGAATTGGGGTTTGATGGACTACAAAACGTCATTTTATCTTGTAATTAAAGATCAGAAAACAGGAAGTGTGATAGTTATGTTGAAGGAGACACCAGTATAATTTCACCTCCAAAAATAGATGACTTATGCTGTTTTGAACCTCTCTATATTAGTGGACCTGAGTCCTGAGAACCTAGAACACGTTAGCCTTGTTAAATAGGATGTCATAGGGATTATTCCAAACATCTCAGTTATGACACAACAATTCCCAATAACTCAAGATTGAATTGAATATGATTTCCTTCAGGGGTGTAGCTAGTGTTTCATGGTAGGTTAATTATGTATGCTGATGAATATGATATTTGCTTTTTGTATAGCTCATGTTATCACTCATTCACCATATACTAACTGAACCTGAATCTGGAGTCTAAACTGTTGCATTAGCTCTTTTGGCTGATCACAATTGATAGACAATTCCCCAGTTGTACAGACACGCACCTGCATTATACATCACATGATTGAATGTGTGCTTGATCAGGTCAGGGAATCTAGCTCTTTCAAACTATCACAGAAAGTCCAAACAACCTGCATTTGTTTCATAGGTTTGCTTCATAGGTTTAATCGCAAAAATACTTCTGGTGGACTGGACATCTTAGGACGTCATTTACACAGTCCCTGCCTCTGTGGATGAAAGCTGGTCTAGGAAGCGCTCCAGGGTGTACTCCTCCCTGGCTGCCAGCACATTGTTGTCCACCCCCAGCCAGGTGACTCTGGCGTCCTGCTCTCGCTCCAGCTGACTCTCCATCCTCAGCTTCTCCCGCCAGTCGCTCAGCCTCCCCGGCAGAAGCGACAGGGAGCCTGCAGGGTCCTGCTTCTCAAACCGGTCCCCAGGGCCGTCCCCATCACAGACAGCGTTGAGATTCTCTCCATCATCCAGGCCAAAGGAAGGTAGTGGAGGGGAACAGTCTGCTGGGTGCAAGGTCAGGGACGTGGAAGGAGGGGTCATTTTGGAGAGAAGAGCCCAGTCTGACAGGGTGAGGGGTGTCTGAGGCGAGTCCTGGCTGGCCTTGGACGGGCCTGGGCCTGTGGGGGACGGAAATGAGTGTCCATCCTCTGAGGCCATATAGTAGAGGATCTCTGAGAGGATGGGGTAGCTCGGAGCATCGGCATAGCTGTCCCATAGCCTCAGGAGTCGTGCCCCTTCCTCCCTTTCCCCCTCCACTGGTGTGGAGAGTATGTACTCCAGGTCATCAATTGGGTTGGTCGTGGTCAGATGCGCTTGGCTGTCTGCATCAGAGGGGAAGTGGGAAGGTGTCGGGCCGTACTGCTCATGCCTTCCTTCAGGTCCGGTCGGTCGTGCATCTGGAAAGCCATCGGTGCCTGCAGTTCTCTCCTCAGCTTCTCTCATTGCTTCTCTTGGACGCTTGCGCTGGGCTCTCCTCCGCTGTCTTTCTGCCACCTTCTCTAATTGTATCTTTGCCAACAATATTCTGTACTTCACCATAAAGTTGGGGCTACTCGGATGCTTCACCACACTCCTTTTCCTCTTCTTCTTTTGTGGTGAACAAGGGAGATCTTGTGGGACAGAAGCAGCCAGGGTCAGGGTGGGATCCGGGACACCATCCACCTCCGGATTGTCAGAAACAGTGACTGGCTCCTGGTTTGACTCCCCTGCAAAGTTGGGGGGAGGGGGGGGGGGTCATGGGTCAGTACAACCGATACAGCTGTCTCTGCATAACACAATGATAAAGCTGTCCGTTACATACAGTGCGGATGCTGATCTTTGTGGTGTGCAAATTTCACCTCAATATCAGAATTGCTCACTTACCATTTTCTGTATGCAAAGTAAGGGGATGGTCCCTTTCCAAACAGGGCTGAAAGCTCATAATTACCCATGTACAACTGACCTTAAGCCATCCAAGGAAATAAAATACTATGCCAAAATGTTCTACATCCAGCTATTTATACTTTGTACTGATTGTGATGTCATAAATGATACTTATGACAATCAAATTGTTGCTTTAAAGTATCTCTATGGCAACTTTCTATGAATGAGGATAGTGAGCAATTGTACATATTGATCTAGACCAATTCATCAGATGATGTGTGGTAGGTATGCAGAGCATTTGAAGTGTTAAGATCATCAGAATGCAAATTAAGAGGTTGCAGGTTGAAATCCTTCCCTGTATGTTGCGTGGACGATTGTCTGGTAAAAGAATATTTATTTATTTACATCTTATTTGACAAGGACAAGGTTTGCCACGTCTGGCTATAAGTGTCATTGGTGTTTTTTTTGCAAACCAGAAGAGTGTGTTGTTGAGAACTCTGCTGATGTCACAATGAATCATGTGTTATGACTGCTTCTCCTTTTGGTTGTTTGACTGGTAGTGTGAGAGTCCAAGACACATTACACATAAGTGCTTTAAAAGTTTATTCATGTGGTAAAAACTGATACCACACTATGGGATCCCACAATTACATATTATGAGACCAACGTAATGACAATCTATGAATAGTATTCTTCAAAACAAACTTAATGACTGCTAAAATAAATAGAGGTTAAGTTATACACATACAGCAAATATAAACAGATCTGTAACTATAGAAATGAATCTTCCACAGGACAGCAGATTTAGTCAATCTAAAACAGAAATTCAGGTTAAAGTGCTTGTAGGAACCAACAAAATTGTTAATAATTTTACTCTACTTTTCTAAAATGTTAACTGAAAAAAAAAACCTCTAAAGTACTTTTCGTAGTACTTTGAATGAGTATAGTTAAATATTCAAAATGTAAGGTTTCAAAAATACTCTGGAATAGATACAATCTAATCAATCAAAGTATGGTAGAATTCATTTCTTGTTCTAATCTAGGAAATTCCACAAATTGTCAAATAAGGTCTGAAATGCCAACCAGTCCTTTATCAAAACTCGCAAAGCCCCTTGGTCTTTTTTTTAAGCGTATATGTATGTGTATCTCAGTGGTAGCCATGGTAATTTAGTAGCCACAGTGTTAGAGACGATCCAACATCAAATGACGCCTCAGCACATTCTGACTCAAAGCTGGAGTAGAGTAAAGGTACATTTATGCCTTGAAATTACGATTTAGCTGGCAATTCTGCCTTTCAAATGATCATTACAGCACAAACACTGAGATCACCCTATAGGAAGGTAGGTAAACATTTTGTACAGCTGAAACCATGTACACAGTACCCCCTACTGGAAAACTTTCAGCATCACAGATAATGACAATGATTAAAGCTGTGAGGGCAGTAAGAGGGCAGACATACTAAGCAAACATGTCATCATTATACACACTATTGCTCCATCATAGTGAGCTCTATCTTATTGAGAGAACACTTTCAAGATTCTCTTCACCCACACATGGATGAGGAGTTGCCACCCTCTGAATATATACCATATACATTTACAGTGTTTGAAATTGCATCGACTCTTTAGTGATACGATAACAGACGCAGTACCCAGTGTGCTCTGTCAGAAATGCATAAAGTGCATCATGGTTGGGTGCTAAAAATATTTTCATCTCATGCTGCCATTTTGATATGGTGTACCTCCGGAAATAATCAGGTTCTTTTGATAGTCGTGTCAGAGCCTCCAGTTAATCTCTGCTGAAGCGTGACAATATCGGCCATTTACATTCAACACCAGTCAACAAGCATAGAAAATGAAACACACAGTGGAATGTGTTTGCTGTGTGGAGAAGGAAGAGGAGTATGAGAAAGTGTTGAACACAGTGAACTATCTACAGCTAGCCTCCACTAAGCCCATCTCATGGCCTAGGAGAAGGGTAGAGAGAGGGAGGGGGGGTGTTATACATGTGTGTATATTATTCCGAGGGAAGCAGGACGTTGGATGGCTTGGCCTGCCCATGTGTAGAGGTAGTGTTCCCTCCACAGTCCACATACTGGTACATCTCCTGGGAAACCTGCTCGGTGTGCCCAAAGTATGTGACTGTGATCGTTACCCTGGAAATGACAGAGGAAGAGCAGGTGAAGACATGACCCACACAGAACAAGATCAGCTGTGTTTTTTTTTTTTTATCTTTTAAAATGTAAATCTCTGTTGAATATAACTCCAGCAGAGAAATATGTTTTGGTAGACATTTGAAGGACAGTCTGAGACTATGTAGAATGTATATAATTGAACATTAGACAGTACTTACTGCATCATGACCACAATGTTGTGCACCTTGATGGACTGCATGGTGCAGTACTCACTGTGGGGGGGAAATTGTGGATTTTAGTCCAATTTAATGAGGCACCAATAAAGCCTTTTGAGGAGGTTACATGTGCTGTGCAATACTCACTACATGTAACTCATCTCGTCTGCCATGATGGTAGGAACCATATAGTCCATCTGCGTGTGTAAAAAGGATTTTCAGAAAAAAACGAAAACATACAGTATTTACTGTAAATGTGTGAATAAATTGTCTACATTGAATTTGACAAAATCATACCTGCTTCATGTCCAGGGGACTGATGGCAGTTATGTTGCTGATGCGTGCCTTCCCAATCACCGTTTTGGAGAACTGCACCTGTGCTGCAATGTTGGCCACCTCCACCGAGTAGTAATTGTTATTGGTGATGTTTAAAGTGTTCTGGAAAGCAGGCAGGTACCATAAAATGATACATGTTTAGTGGACCTCAACAAAAAAACAACAACAAAAGTTGCCAGTTTCAGCATTGTCAATTCAGACCAAAGCAATGTGTGGGAGCGAGGGAGCTCACTCACTGTAATATTGAGATAGACGATACGCTTGTCCTGGTCATAGCTAACGAAGACTGACTTCACCCCCACGTAGGACACATCAATGCTGCGTGGGAAGAGGAAAAAGACGGCGAGGCTGGACAGCAGCAGACACACAATCACTGAAGCTGTCACATACAGCTTTCTGAAAAGCACACAATCAAAGAAAGGTGGGAGTTAGTAGCTGGAATGTCACAAATTCACAAGAACAACCACCAAAACAACAATTCTGCTCTTACGTTCTTCTGGGTCTGAGTCGCTGGTCACTGTATGGAATCAAAGCCACCAACTGATTTTCTTGACCTACAGACGTGAAAACATTTATCAGGAGAGAATCCAGTGACTGTGTTTAAAAGCTGGCACAAAGGCATACCCTGTGACATTGATGAGTAACTCATACTGTATAACTCGATGACTCACTTATTTACTGCCTCCAACCCCTTGTAAGTTGATAACAACTAATCACATGAATCCCTGCCACACATGGCAGAGTTAAAAAGGGAAGTCTGAATCAGCAAAGAATTAAACCCATTACGCCATCTCTGGCAGCTTTCCAGTGCCAATCGCCATTTGTTATGTTTCAACTAAACCCTGCTAAAGTAGGCAAGTCTCTCATTCCTGCTCACCTCTGGGGATTCTCCCTGTGCCCTGGCAGGTGGGGCATGTGACACTGTCACGGCCAGTAAATTCCACGTAGGGGAACTGGGACACATCCCCACCTTTTCCATCATCACCCATGCCATTGTAGTCCTGGTGGTTTGTCAGACTGTCCTGACACTCGTCGTGGCATGTCTGCTTGGGCAGGTGGGAGAAGGACTTTCCCATAGTCACGCACACCTGTCAAAAGGCAAAAACAATTTAGCTGTCTGGTTAGGTAAAATGACTCACTATTGTTATGGACCACTGTGCCAAAGGATGGATGTATGGGGAAATTGCATTAAATTCGCCCGGACATTATACGACTAGAAAGTATGCTATCGTATCAACCAAAAAATTGCATGGTGGATATAAAGGATTACCTCTAACATTCAAAATAGACAAACGCCTAAAAGATTAACAGTTCGTAATCAACAGTATTCCGTAAAAGATTTCCAAATGAACCGCACAATAATGGTAAATGTAAGAACATCTTATTGACACAGCTAACTACCAGCCAAATAGATCGTTGTTTTACAAATACATTAGGTTATCTATGTTAGCAAGCTAGCTAGCTTGAAAAGACTACTTAAGTAGCTACTTTACCTTGAAAACAGTGTTGTTATGGTGTTAGCTGACTAGCAACACAGTAGATAGTTCTGCTATTCTAGTACTACTACTAGCCAATAGACTTAGTACCTAGCATTAGTTACTAGATACTGTACAGTAATTAACTAGCCAACTTAAATTAATCATCATAATAAATTATATTTATAGCTAGTAGAGGGAGCGATCCCTCTCAGCCAAACTTGTTGATTAGATCGCCCCCAAATATTAGCTAGCAGTAGCTAGCTATAACGTAAACAAAGCAAAGCTAAAAAAAACTTAATTGAGTCGACGACATGGCTAGCTAGAGCTAACGTATACATAGTCACCCACCCTGGCCTAAAATCTCAAAAACTAGGCCTCAAAAGTGTCGTATACAAAAAGCAATTGATTTGAAAAACATCTAGTTCGGCCTAAACATATGAACAACAATTCCATAAGCCAGGTGCTACCGGCCTTACCTGCTATCGATGTTGTCAGAGGCTAGCAATTTCTTTGCAGTCGTTCCTGGCATGAAGCTAGCTAGCTATCGCTATCATGTAAATCAGTGCTAGCAAAGACTCGCAGTACGCTCAAAGAAACGCCCCCTATCGTTTTGCTTGTTGATGACGCAGCGATAAAGTAGGTTGAATATCACTCCGCTCTTGACCGCAACCCTAAAATGTATTATTGCTTTATTATGACAAAATACAATTGTAATACGTTTTAATGCATCTTACATGCAGTACACAGTGCTGACTACCAGTGAATAGGTGGATTCGTATAACCCTTGTAAAAAAATATTTTTGGACTATCATTAATGTCATCATTAATCTGTTTTAAATATCATTACAATCTCAACAAGATTATTAAAAACTGTTCCTTTTGAATGGGTGTTTTTGACAGACCAGGTTGGCTTCCATCTCTCTGTCGCAACTGTCACATGACATTACTTCCTGGATTTCTCATTTCACAGTTGTTTGTGCTAGCCGAGATGAAAACCGTTGCAGCTGTAAAAAACGATATGAAAGGAAACACGATCGATGAAAACTAAACTACATGAAGGCTGAAGAAAAACTGGTCAATCAAATCAACAATGAGGATTTTGTTTTAACTAAATCGAGAGATTGTGGAAACGTTTCAGCAACAAATAACCAGCTGTCAAAATTGGTTTGCTGTTTGTGTCAGATACGCAAGTATTGTTCACCGTAACAATGACAAATTCCGACATGGGGTTTGTCTGAGTGGAGAAAATTCTTATACATTTACCTTAATAACAATAAGATTACGTTAACTGCCTTTGACTTGAGGGTCAATAAAAACAGCAATAGTCAATAATGTCAAAATATACAAGTTTTCCGGAGCCTAGTGACGACGCCAATCCATTTCAGGTGACAAAAATAAATGATGTTTTATATTGATGTTTTATCTTATTCCTCTTTAAATATAGGAGAATATGTTTTGCAAGCCCTGCCTAACAGCAGACGTGTGGTTGATCATGTGATGTCGCTCACTCCCTGTTCTAATCTGTGATCAGATTCAAGAGTTTGAATGAGACATTAACTTCATATTTAATGCATGTTTTTTTTGTCCCAGGATCCTGCAGTGACCCAACACAGCAGCAATACAGAGTATGCCACACTGGATCTTTACAACCCATTCGACAATAAAACTGGGGTAAGGCTGTGTGTGTGTTTTTTATGGACGTTTGTGTGCAGGCATATGTTTGTATGCATACTCCAGAAAATGACTTTTTATTAGGGGAAGAAGTTCTAGACATTTCCTCATAACTGAAGATATGTTGGCATGTTGTAGGAATGTTGTTACATTCCAAGCGAATGGACATGATGGCATGTTAACATCCAACCTTCCCATTAAAGAGATACCTGTAACGTCCACATAGAACGACATCTAATCTTGTTCCTGTATATTCATGATCAGAATTTCTAATGGTTTTCCTATCCAGCCACCGCCACCGTATGAGGCCACATCTCCGTCCGCCCAGCCAGTTCCTGCTCAGACTCCACCGAGCAGGACCACGCCCACAGAACCCAGAAACTACGGCTCCTACAACTCCCAGGTATCTATGCTGTGCATACGTAATCATAAAAGGATGTACAGGCATTCTACCACCTTTCCGTTAAGGTTATGCTTATTTCTTCCTCTTCCCGCTGTTTCTTATTTATTTTTATTTTTTTCTGTGTCCTTCTCACTATTTTTTTATTTCTGCAGCAGACGGCAGTGAAAGCCACCACAGCGGAGCTTCTACGGAAGCAGGAGGAGCTGGAGAGGAAGGCCAAAGATCTAGAGAGGAGAGAGAGGGAGCTGGACTCGCATGCCCTCGGCCCCGGAGCCAGTAAGAAAAGGAGATGGAGGGATAGATGCAAGACGGAGAGAGAAGGAAAAGAAAGAGGATAGTCAGTGTAGCGATGGGCAGAAGAAATATCTGTTTGAAGAGAATAAATGATAGTAGCATCAACCGATAGGAGATGGGGGCAGGGGTGGTGAAAATCTTGATTATGTATTTATGCTTTCTCTCTCCCCTCTCTCAGCCCGTCAAAATAACTGGCCTCCCCTGCCATCGTTCTGCCCTGTGGGACCATGCTTCTACCAGGACATCGATCTGGACATCAGCCAGAACTTTCAGCGCACTGTTACTATCATGTACTACTACTGGATGTGTGAGTCTTCTGATGCCTCTGTTGTTGGCACCGTAATCTCACTGTCACCAGATCATCTTAATGCCGTCATGATAGGTCAACTGGATGACTATGGAGCTAACAGTTATCGAGTTAACACTTTCACAGTAGGCTATATGACAATAAGGATAATTAAGGACGATTTGGATTATTCTTTTTGATTGTAGTATCCAAACTGATCTAATCCGCCTGTCTTGTCCATCTTTCTCTTTCTTGAATTATATTTATTTAATTGTTCATCTCTCTCACTCCCCTCTTCCTGTAAAATCTCCAACTTGTGTCTTTGCCTCTAATTCTCTCTCCCTCTCTCTGTCCCTCTCCCAGTCACAGCCTGTACACTGTTTTTTAACTTAATCTCCTGCCTGGCTATGTTTTGTGTGGACCCTGCAAATGGGGTCGGGCTGGGCCTGTCCATCCTCTGGGTCCTTCTTTCTACCCCCTGCTCTTTTGTCTGTTGGTACAGGCCTGTGTACAAAGCCTTTAGGTAAGTAACAGAGCACATTTCCAAACAGGGTTGGTCGTTTGAGACTGGTATCACGAGACTGGTACCACATACTTAGATAGTCTGTGGATATTTTACACCTGTTGCATTTCACTTTCCCCCAAAATCTTCTCTTTTCTTCACAGGACTGACAGCTCCTTCAACTTTTTTGCATTTTTCTTCGTATTCTTTGTGCAAGTTGTCATCTATGTCATCATGACCATTGGAATTCCCGGTTGGGGTTTCAGGTACGGGTGAAAAACTATTATGAGGGACCAAGCACATAAACATGAAACCTTGATGCTATTTGTCCACTACATTTCTCCAACTTTGACCTCCTCCATCTCTCATCTTGGTTTTCCCTCTAATCTTCTATTTTTCACCCTCTCTTCCTTTCTCTCACTCTCCCAGTGGGTGGATTGTGAGTCTGGCTGCTCTGAAGACAAGTGTGCCTGTTGGAGTGATCATGATGCTCAGTGCTGTCCTCTTCACTGCCCAGACCGCCATGGGAGTAGTCATGCTTAAGAAGGTACGGTAATGAAAAATGTATCTACTAAGAGGATAAGAGACTGTAGAAAAATAGAATTAATATAATAAATATATCACTGGGTAATTAAATGGGCCATATTTAATGTTGTCACCATGGTAATTACATCACAGTAAGTATCACCGGTAAGTAACTTTAGGGATTAAGTGTGACCACTTGTTTGGCTAGGTCCATTTCAGTTTCAGACAGACAGGGAGATTATAATTAGTTTCTGTATTAGTGTGTGCATCAAGTATCAATTCCTCTCTCTTACGCTCTCTCCTTCTGCCCTCCCAGATCCACTCAATGTACAGGCAGACCGGTGCCAGCTTTCAGAAGGCTCAGGCTGAGTTTGCCACTGGAGTTATGTCCAACCAAACAGTGCGCCAGGCTGCTGCCAGTGCCACTACCGGTGTCGCCCAAGGGGCCTTCTCTGGCGGTCGGTAGATAGGGGAAGAGGGTGGGAGCAGGGCAGGGCAGGTGTCAAACTGTTTGGTTAGGCCAGTAAAAGCGGGGAGGACTCGGAGACATGTGTGCCATATAGAGACATTCAAGGCCTGATGATGGAAGTACATGTTTAGGATATGAGACAAAGGAAGGGTAGAAAGAACTGGCTGAAAATGTCTGTGACAAACGTGAGGAGGCAGTACATTTATTTTCCTTTTTATTTAAGTGCCCTGGGTTGCAAACTGTGATGGGCTTGACAAATGTGGTTTGTGGGGATAGAGAGTTTGTAATAATATCTTAAAGAATACGGCTGGGCTGGTCTGGGTGTAGTGAATGGCTTGGCCAAGAATAAACTGAAGTGACGCTATTAACATTTTAATAACAGCTGAATGGTTCATTTGTCTGTGGCCCATGCTCTTGTGTTGCTTATGTGAACTCTAACTCAAGTTGTTTTGATATTCCACATATGTAATGCCTATTTACACTACATTTGCCAATATCATAACTGGAAATGATGGCAGATATTTTGGTTGTGACCTTTCACAGATACTGTTGTTGGTGCTGTCTGTTTACATGTATTGGTTTAAATAAAAATAAATTGTTATGCTGAAAGGTTTTGTGTTGTCTGTGGTCAATATCATACAAAGATATAGGCCAAATGTATATCTAGGTAAACTACAACTATTATCTCACACGAAACATACATTTTCTTTCTCTATATTGTTTGCATAGCCTACTGAATCCAACATGCTGTCTCCTGTCTACTAATCTGTTTAATTTACATTAGCCTAAACTTTTTTTGTGTTGTTATCAGGCTACTTAAACTGGTTGAAGTTTAGCTGTGTGTTGATGAGAAACTGACGATTTTCACAAGACTCGTTAAATATTAGATTCAACTACTTCTGTATGAAAGGTGAATGAACTACACAAATGCTTCCGAAATAACAACATTACACTGGACTGATCTACGATTAGTAGTGGTAAAGTGAAAGTGGACTGAATTGACCCTTTTGAGAAGCTCTACGCCTTCTTCTGTAAGCTCCGATAGCGACGTCAGTGACACAGCGTTACACACGGTGAAGATGGCGGAGGCTGCGGCGACACCAGAACACCGCTTTTTCTGCCACTGCTGTAAAGGTGAAATCAACCCAAAACTCCCGGTGAGTTTGCACAACTAGTCCCCACCGCGCGCACCAGTAGACTACAATCGTGGATGGCATATTGCCGAATCAATGTGGCCATTCATAGACTAGAAGTAGTCACCGCCTCCTGAACACATCTGAAGTGTAGTAATACATGTTTTAAATAAAAAAACACTTGTATAATTACGTGATACAGCTGTTTCACACTTATGTTGTGTCTGCACGGGGAGTGCATCGAGATATTTAATTTTCGACAAGTCTGGTAATTCAAGTTTCGCCTTTGCGTTGTTGCCATATTTAGAAGCACTACTGTTGGCAACTGTGTCGCCAACTAGTATGCATTAGGCAACTGTCAACTGCATGTGAGCAACAGAAGGGGAAGGGTGTCACTTCTCGGCACACCAGACGCACCAGGGCGTTCTGAAAACAGCTGACACTTTTTTCCCCCACCTTGACAAGTATTGTCAAAATAATATCAAGCAGATCTTTGCTGGATGCACTACCATTGCTTGCTGCATGTTCTGATGTAAAGATTATTTTATTCTTTTAACAGGAATATGTTTGCCCAAGGTGTGATTCAGGCTTTATTGAGGAGGTGACAGAAGACTTCAGGTTAAATTTCACTTAACTGCAGTTTAATCATGCAAATCTCACATTTGCAGTTTTCCTATCTCAATTGCTACATTGTTGTAACTGAACCATAAACCATTTTGCCTTTTCAGTCTCCTGGAGAACAGCAATGCAGACCCCAGTGAAGATGCAGGCACGCTCTTCTCAGAGGTGTGTCGTCTTATATTATATTATATTCTCTAATGTATCTTTACTAATTGGTCTGTTCTCTATCCAAAGTTGTGGCAGCTGCTGTTCATGGAACGCTCTGCCCTCTTGTCAGAGCCCCCTGGCTCTGGCTCTGACTCTGACGTGGAACCCAGCCCCAGCCCTGTCCCTGGGTCCACCGCCTCTAACTTGGTAGGGGAAGGCCTGGAGGGCAGAATCCCAGGAGTCCTCTTTAGAGGCAGTGAGACCATAGCACCAGAGCCTCCCTCTTCTCCCCCTGGTCAAGAGAGGAGACCATCCAGGCCTGACCCAACACCAGCTGTGGAGGGGTGGGTGACAATGGGAGATATATGTGTGGGAAATACATTGAATTCAATTAAATACTCTAATTTGAATGCTTTTTCGTGCAAGTTTCCCTGCAAGCCTATAAACGAGACTACCTTATTGATCATTCTCTCATGCCTGTTTGTGATGGGCTATTCTCCCTCAGCTCAACTCCAAAGCGTGTATTGAAGGAATCATTGATCTGTTACATAATCATATCAGGAGTGTTGTTACATAATCAAAAAAGTAAAAAATTAGACTTGCATTTGATGGTAATGGTCTTTCAACTTTGTGTGTTTCTCTGTAGGATTGTGCAGCAGTTCTTAGCCGGTCTGTTTTCCAACAATGGGAATCCAGGCACCGCATCAGCCTCACTGTAAACAACCAACAATTTTCTCATCAGTAGCCCTTTTTAAATAATCATTTTATTTGAAATGTTGTGTCATCTGTCTGACTTCCTCTCTCTTTCTGTTGTTTTTTTTTTACCTTAGAACTAGTATGTTGCACTCCAACCCAGGGGACTATGCCTGGGGTCAGGGGGGTCTAGATGCTGTTATCACAGAGGTCAGTGATGTCACCACTCACAATGCCCAGGCCTCATGGCAACACAATGAGTCTCATAAACTCTCTCTTTCTCTCTTTCCGTCTTTCTCTTTTGTCCTATTTCTTCCGTCTGCCCCCCCCCCCCCCCTTTCTTCCTTATGCTCTCTCTCTCTCCTTCCATCTCTTTGTCTCTCTGTCCGCTCCTCCAGTTGTTAGGTCAGTTTGAGAGCACAGGTCCCCCCCCTGCAGAGAAAGAGATGATCTCATCCCTTCCAACAGTCAGCATCTCTCGAGAACAGACAGGTTTGTTACCAACAGCGACTTCATACTGTATGAAAACAACCCATCCTATATTAAAATAAATGTATTCATCAGACAACAACTGTAAGAACATGGTTATAAATAAGTATATGTGTTGTACCATGTACAGAATCCACAATAGACACCAACTCTACCAATCCTATTATTGCATCAGCCAAACTTGTTGCACTCAATGTTGATTGGACATAGGCACCAAACACATACTACCCTCACTAACTTTCTGGTTCCTTGGTTGCTCAGACTGCAGATTGGAGTGTCCGGTGTGTAGGGAAGAGTTCTCTGTGGAAGAGTCTGTCAGACAACTACCCTGCCTCCATTATTTTCACAGTGATTGTATTGTGCCATGGCTGGAACTGGTAAGAAGGACATTGAGAGTTAGGGGTTAGTGGGCACTTGAAAATCACTGTGTTCTATTAAATACGTCTGTATTTAATAAGTTACACAAGGGGGTAAGTGAATGAGTCATCACTTAGTGGTGCAGAGGTTGATTACAGTTTTGTGGTGTATCAAAAGTGCAGGTGTTCTTAATTAAAAGTCATTCACTGTTGATGTGTATTTCACCCACAGCATGATACCTGTCCGGTGTGTCGGAAAAGTCTTGACGGTGTTGACAACAGCGCAAAACCCACGTCAGAACCCCCTGAGGCTCTCTCCATCAGAGCAGAACCACAGGAAGAGAGACAAGCCATTTGAGAGACTAGTTGTGAACACACCTTCCCTCCACCCCTTTTCTGACTTCCAATTAAAATAACCAATTTCAGTTTATTTACCACCTCCCTGAGTACATCCAGGACCCGTACTTTTTCTTTTGGTTGAAGTGAATCAAACAGCAATTATTCTGATAGTAGTATAGTCAATATATGGACAAATAAACTCAGATGCGGGCTCACTGATAAGATTTGGATTGGTATTCTCCCACTGCCTCATAACTTGAGTTCCTAAAGAATCTAGCCCTCATGAATCTGGTACTCACACCCTTTAGGAAATGGCAAAATATGAGGACATACAAATAATTTGTATTAACGATTGGCAAAAAACCTTGTTTTGTACCAAGGTTCTTTTCCCTTTATTCTGCTCCTGGACTTTTTGGCTTCCCTTCTGATCTCATACAGGCCGGCCTACTCATATAACAATGAATGTTGTCTCTTAATTGGAATCTGCTATTAAAGTATACATTTCTGCTCCTCCTCTTTTTCCTTGACTAGAATGAAACATGTTTCGGGTCATATGAAGGTATCTCAGGCACCTGATACTGCAGAGCTGAAGTGAGCAGGGAAAAACTGGATGGAAGGATACTGAGAATGATTAAACTAACTTTCAATTCCCCTTTCTTGGTCTAACACTAGTATTTGTTATATTTGACTGTGGCTAAACTAAAGGCTAATACAGACACCTGTTAGGGCCTACCCCATGCAAAGTTTGTCCATTAATTATGCATTACAGACTATTAAATATAGACCATTTGACGTGAATGAGTAGTACATTTTTCGAGACGAATCTCTATACTAGTTTAATCCTATTTTTTTTTCAGCACTCGTGCGTAGAAAGAAAATTCATAATAGGCTAGGTATCTGGGTATATACGTGCTATGAGTGAAAGTGGACAGTCGTGGCGTACGACATCTGACCTCCTCCCTTCCCCTCAATTCGTCCTCCTCCCCCTCCTCTGCCCGTCTCCTTCACTCCCCTCCCTCCCTCTGAGACTGAGAATGCCCGTGTTGTACTGACAGGAACGATACGGGCTGAGCAGACATGGAGGCCCGATTAATGAGTGAGGCTCATTCCGACACGTCTCGGCTCAGCTAACATTGTCTCGGAACGGAGTCCGATTGTGCCTGGAGATATCACGGATACCAATTACTGTGAGGAAAAAAAGAACAGGGCGGGGAAGAAGAAATATAGGGAGATCCATTTCGGGTCTCTGTTGATTCAACGCAGCCGCCATTTTGTTGACAGTTCGTGTTTTTTATAACGTAGAGAGCGCTGCATCTATTATTTTATCTATATCTTCTTTTATTCGATGTTGTACAATTTATTATTGAGATATTGCAATATAGTCTCTCGTCTATAGGCTGAATTAATTGACTCGCAGGCGGGCAAAACAATATTGCATCGTTAGCCGTCATAGTTCTGGCAGAATGCTTGCACGAGTCGTTAGCTACTAGAATATGACGGGATAGGTTCTGTAGTCACCCCGTGATGTGACTGCTTCATGATGTATATCCCTACAAACATTGAGTCTACCAGTTTATATAACATAGTTAAATGTGTTGTGTAGCTACACTTTGCAGCCACGTTGCCACAAATCTAGCTAGCTTGCTGGCTAAGTTATCCTCAGCAAGCTTGCCTAAATCATGATCGCTAGCCAGCTAGTGCCATTGATACAATGTAGCTCTAGCTTGCACAGCTCGGCTATAGCTATTGCCATTGGTTGAACGGTAGCTTGTTTCAAAATAAACGTCGTTCCTTCTCAAGTGACTTCATAATCTTAATTTTTTTTTTGCTGCGCGACTTAATTGGTATTATTGCCGGCTATTTCAAAGGAATTTACTGCCATAACGCCAGACAGGACAACTTTCAGGTTTTGGCTCTCAAGCTTTGTAGATTTCCCCCGTAATCAACATTTATCCTCTGTCTCTGACAGGACGAAGGGTTTGGGGTCATAGCTTACCTTGATAACAAGCATGTTATTAGCACGATACGCTAATACTTCCAATGAATGATGTTTGCGTAGATTTTAAGACGTTCTAATATTGATTACCTTTTTATATGTAAATTCTATTGCCAAATCGGAATGGTATTTCACATTTCTCTCATCTCTGCGTTTTGGTAAATCAGCAGTTGGAACATAAATACTGTGGCCACCATGTTGATACGCACCAAGGGAGGATTTCGAGCCAAATAATGTGAACGCCGTCTTTGGACTCAGATTAAGGTGAGTGGATGAATAATGTGAAAACATTTGTTTTAAATTCTAGATTATAACAGTCTACAGCTGCGTGCACATGTGATTCATTTTGCAATGTATCTTGGTGGTTAGTCTACCCCGCACCCATTATTAGAGCATTGCTCGTTTACAATAGGTGATTTTTTAGTTAACGGGTTTGATTCTTGATACATTGCATGCTGATGTTTTCAGTTTCACTTTGTCAACGGAAGGGCACGCTTTTGATAGCTCTTTAGATAACAGCAATTGTCGATGCAATGTCTCAAAGCCTCAACAATTAACAGGAGACATGTCCTGTATTGATGGATTTGTATTGCGTTTGGAACAGATAAGGTGCATGTAGCAAGATGTAGATTACAATAGACAACTGTCTTGCTACTTCACAATTGTGCCTGTATGTGGCACCTATATACTTAAAAAAAAGAATTGTGCATATATTAGTCAGCACGATGACTGAAGATGAATGGAACATCCTGCATGGTTCACTACACGTACAGTAGGTCCAGTACAGTACTGACAAGTGCACCCAACTGGATGATAGGCGTGGGGGGCACGCGCTACCTCCCATGATGACGTCTGGCGTTTTCTGGGCTCCTTGTTAGGGCTGAGTCGTTCCTCTAATCAAATATTGCGTTTATTTTGAATCTGAGTAGAGATCAATGCATTACTAGAAGTATAAGGTATCTACTGATTTTATTGTGACTGGCCACATACAATAACATTGAGTGAGGCTATGTTTTCTTTGCGGTAGACAAGATGTTCAACCAATTGATTAGCCTGCTTGCGGACGGCTTTAGGTATTTTGTGCATGCTGAATGGTTTCAGTAACCTACCACTCCACTGGCCGAAGGGAAATCAGCAGTTATGAACAGCGTGTGCAAAGTGAGGAGGGAAAATGAGGGGAGGGGAGAAAGGGGAGGGGGGCACATGAAGTTGTTTACTATGTTACTGTTTCACCATATTCCATTCCTTGATGTCATTCTGTCAGGATGTCCCAGATAATCTGAATAGCTATTGTATTACGATTATGCATTATTTATAATTTTGTGTTACTTATCTGCGAATCTGTCAAGATTAACTGTCTGTACCTTTATCAGGCACACTTATCCTTAGTAGAGAAAGCTTGGACACAAACTTTAGGAAGTCTTCTGGGATGTTGTGTGGTTAGATAACTAAAGAGAGAAAAATGTCAGGACATTCACATACCAGATGAAGGAGTCATTAATGTTTTGAAGATAGAACTGTACTCAAAGGGACATGTTTTGACTCCCTGTCTGGCGTGACTCCAGTTTCATATCAATAGCCATTTACATCTATAGCTTGCTAACACAGAAGCATATTTTTGGCATGAGTTTCTGTCCAATTAGATGAAGCACAAAAATTATTATTCATGTAGTAACACTTGAAGCCACAAGTAAGATACAAGAGAGTGATTGTCACCAAGTGAGAGGAGGACATTGAGGGAGGAGAGAAAATAGAGGGAAGGTGGGGATGAAATGTGTTTTCCATTAGTAGAAAGACGGCAACTTTGCTTTTGTTGTTAGTTCATAGTTGCCTCCCAAGTGGGTGAATAAGAAGAGGAAAATAATAGAGAGGGGGAAAAAAAAAGGTAGTGAGGGGAAAGGGCAGAGTGATTGGAGGGTTGGAGAAAAGAGGGAGGTGTGATCTGAGTGTGGTATGTGGAAGTGGGGGGGGAGTCTGGTAGAGTCTGAGGCGAAATGGAGTGAATAATTGAAGTAAACACTGAGATGTGGGTGTGGGTAAAACACAGGCCAGACTCCAAATCCTGGACCTCAGAAAGCAAACTACAGAGATTCCCCAGAAAACACCTTCTGCTGCCATTCTTGTGAAACAATAATCCTTAGTAAATAGCATCGTGACCTTCTGTAGAGTAGTAGAGCTGACTCGCTGACTGCTATTTATTTATGAGGACTTACATGACTTTCTCTGAGGCACGCTCTCGACTAAGTGAGTCCTTTAGTGCTTTAGAGGCTGTCCGCATGCTTTCTCTCACGGGCGCTCATTGGCTGCTGCTGCGGGCCGGGGAAGGCGGCCGGATCCTCTGTCTCCCAGAGGACCCAATGTGCTGAGGTCACAGTTCTGAATTGCCTCCAAATGACTTCACCCTGCGAAAGCACCTGCTTGGGGCAAACCCGCATTAAATCACTCTTATTGGCTGAAGGGAGCGAACCATTCTCTTTCATTCGGTCCTAGAACACAATGAGGAACTTTTGCCGCACTAAACGTGCTGCGTTTTCACTTTTACTAATGAAGAAGTCTTTTGGGGGGTGGTTCATTAAGCAGTTTATCGTAAAGCACCTGCTGAGGTTCGGGGTTGGGTGTTGAGCTCTGAGACCCTGGACGGTTGGGGGTTGTAGTTCTTAGGTGAGTTGGTCTAATTGGGTACTTGAGACTCATGACTACAACTCCATCCTGTCCCCAGGTAGACAGCCAGCTGTGTAAATAGGTCACAGATTGTTAGAGCTTGTGAGGACGGATGTCTCCGTCGTAAAAAGTCACCTATGTTGAAGGACAGTTTCTAAGCAAACAGATGATAAAACATGTTTCACCTCTGTGTCTCCTCAGCCATCATTAGCTAGGCTATGGGAGAATATGAAAGGCTTGTCCTACTCTGCGGTGAAAGTAGTTGAAAAGGCATTGTTGATGGTTACGGTTTCCTGTTCTGGTGACAGTTGACTAATTTTTTAAATGTTTTTATCTCTTCCCTTCCCTGCACCCATCTTTTTTTCTCCCCAGTTGAAGGAAGGAGAGAGAGGGCTGGATAGACAGGAAGGAAAGAACGCCACCATCAAACAAGGATTACTTTTCCCTTTCACCGTTATCCCCCCCTCCCCTCTTCCCCTTTGCCCCTATCCCATCTCCTTCTGGGACACTGCTTTCCCTAAAAACTGTACCTGGTATCCAAAACATCCCTCCCTAGTCACCCCTCACCCCCTCAATCTCTGATGGATCAGAGGATTCAGGGGGGACCTGCGACTCCACCCCCCCTCGCCAACACAGCCCCACCAGGGGAGCGAGAGAAGGAAGGAGGGGGTGGAAAGAAAGACGAGGAAGAGGAGAAAAAGAAGAGGAGAAGGAGAGAGAGGGCTCCCAGACCGAGTGTGGGGCTGGAGGAGGAGCCTCGACGGACCAGCAGCAGTCTCCCCAGTTCTCCGTCAAGGAGACCAGCTTCTCCGAGGGCAATGTCAAGCTTAAGATCGGCCTGCAGGCCAAGCGCATGAAGAAGCCGCCCAAGATCTTGGAGAACTATGTGTGTCGTCCGGCCTTCAGAGCCACCGTCAGGCACAGCGGGGCGAGGGGGGCGGCCGCGGAGGCGGGGCCCGTGGAGGAGGGACCGGAGACGGGAGCCACCAAACTCCGAGCCCTCCTCATGGACGGGACAGGGAGCAGAGTCCCTGCATGAGCAGACCCGCCCCGCCATCCTCTTCCCTCGCCGCCACTCCTGCAGCCCCTACACCTCCACCACCTGCTCCGACACCTCCCAGCACTATGTCACCCTCCCCAGTGAATGGGAGCGCTTCAGCTAAAAGGGTAAGCAGCACAGCATGTATGAACATCTTAATTCAAAACCCATATCCCTGTACAAACTGAATCCAGACTGAAGAGACTATTAGGGATTGCACAAGAGGCATCTGGTCCTGTTCTATGCCAAAAAAAGTAAAATACAGTAAGCAATACTGAATCCAGCACATCAGTGAATTCCTTCCCCTAACTTGGTTTGATTAATGACCTCACACACGCTCAATT
>NC_085037.1:9280090-9362906 GCF_963692335.1 Osmerus eperlanus
AGCATTACATGTACTTGTGTGTGTATGTGTATATATAGATTTACGTTTTCCTGTGAAGCTGCTTGGTGGTTCAACTTGAATCGACAATCGAATGTTGGCTGTAGCTGAAGAGATGGAGGCAACTGCCAATTCACATTGTTTTTACATCATATTGAGAGCTTCGCTGAAATTATGGCAATGATATTGGCCCTGACTGACGCAGACATCAATGGACATGTGTTCACGATCCTCGGCGAGATGGTACAGCAGATGAGGCTGCAAGGTGAGACAATAGAGGATCCCTCTGGATCGAAGAGAGCTTGATGACTGGTTGAGCCTGCCTGGTGTGTAATACTGTTCATTCACCAATCAGAGGCTTTAACCCTTCCCCTGACTTTTGACAAGTGACAACAGATTTATTTTGCTGCAACAAGTTACACCGTGGATAAATGAAAGTATAAATAAATAAATGTGAACACATGAAAAAGGAAATCTATATACTGTATATACACAAATACATGTAACATTTATATATTTAGTGTCTCATTTAATTGGTCATTATAGATTTTGTATGTCAATTAGGCATTAAATTATATAATTATTCATTTATTTAAGGTTTGTATTATATAATTTATTTATTCAAGTATTTAACCATTCAATGATTTATTTATTTATTTAGTTTTGGTCCCTATAATCCTCCATAAGTGATGGCCCTTTCATAAAGAGAGTCATGAAAGACTGGAAACACATTCACCAAATTATAGTGGAACACGAAAAAAGTAAGACACACAGATAGTGCAGATGCTTTCTTTCTGGAAATACAAAAGGCAGATGTGAAAAGCCTGTTGACTGGCAACCAAATGTCATTACGTGCTGAGCAAGTGAAAAAGAAACGAGCAGTGATGGAGCGCACAGTGGATGTTGTTAATGTCATAGGCAAATGTGGCCTTAGCTACAGGGGAGATAAAGAAGAGGCCGGTTATAGCTTAGAAAACATTGCTGTTAATCATGGCAACGTCCTGGAGTTGATTCTACTATTGAGTAGATATGACATTTGCCTCCAACAGCATGTTAACACTTGCATTGAAAACAGCAAAAGGCAGCATGAAACTGGTGCAAAAGGCAGAGGCGCTGTAGTTACTCTGCTGTCAAAAGAAACATTTAATAAAGTTGTGGATGTCATTAGCCAACTGATAAAGGTGACTATAGCAGAAGAAGTGAGACATGCTGGCATGTTTTCAGTTCAAATTGACACAACCCAAGATATCAGCTCCAAAGACCAGTGTTCAATCATACTCTGATATGTAACAGGTGTCATTCACGAAAGACTGATTGCTGTGGTCGACTGTGAGACATCTACTGGCCAGAAGTTTGTACAGCTTCTGAAAAAAGTGCTACCGAACCTTAATATTGACATTGGCTCGTGTGGGCAACTCAACTGATGGTGCAGCTAATATGCAGGGTCAGTTTAGTTTTTTTTTTTACACTCCTCTGAGCATTCCCCCAATCAGGTTCTTATTTGGTGTCTTTTGAGTCTTGTACTGGCAGAAACAACAGGCAGTGTTGTGGAAAGTGCATCTCTGTTTTTACTGCTTAACGATATAGAAGTTTTTTTAAGAGTCATACAACCGTTCATGTATCAAAACTTTTCTTGTAGTTCTTCAGCAGCTCTTCTTTATTTGAAAATAGATGATAGTGTCATTAGAAAGTGCAATAAATTTTATTTTAATCTTTATTTTTTATTTTGTTTTATGTATTTATTAGATTTTTTCATTTCAAGGTTTGGATATTTATGAACACTAATTCTTACAGATTCTGATACTGTTAAAATTACATTTTGTTGTAAGGAATACTGTTATTAACTGTTGTAATAAATCTCCACTGTGAAGCAAAACTTAGGCTACTGTATTTGCACTGAATTGGAAATGATGAGATTTTTTTTTAAATACAATGAATTACAAGGCTGCAGACAACAGTGCACTATTGCAGACTTATATTCTGAGGTTTTAATTACATTATTTTAATTTAGTCAGTCATGAACTAAAGTGCGCCGGTCTAAGGCATGAAACTCCAGGACTGAGAATGAGTCCTACTCATGAACATTAAACCAATTTATGTGTGGGATTAGCTTCCTATTTTCACCCACCTACGACTGGAATAAATTGCCATGCAAACTGAATTTTAATTATGTTGTACAGCATCTTGCTCAAGTCTTGACTAATATTTGACCTCAAATTCATATCAAGGTGCCCACTGGGTTGTTATCGCATATTTGTTCTACAAGTTCACGAGCCCAACTAAAGTTGTTCAGTCGTGTCCCTGGTTGCTTACACGTCAGCTGTTACTTTCCTATCAGTCATAAAAGGACTAAAGTCCACTCTTTAGTGTACAGGTATTTGGTTAATAATCATTTGTCTTGTACTTTTCCATCTTCCATATGCTGTGTCAGGTTCTTAGGTCAGTGATAGTTCATCTAAAGACAATCAGACAGTTTAGCTTACTAGTTTCATACAGTTTTCGGCCACAACCAGGGGCGTTGTTTGACCCTTTTTACTGGGGCACGTGCCTCAGTATAAATCTGCTGTGACCCAGTAAGATCTAAAGTTTGCGTTTTAACAATTTACTTTATTAGTCAGTGCATTAATTTAGATTGACAATCCCGGAAAAAATAAATGCAGTATCCCAATCAACGCTTGTAAAATCAAAGCAGTTTAACCAAAAACACAAACCGATGCACGCAGAATTCCATGAGCTTGCCAAATAGCCACTGCAGCACGCACACAGAAGTCCAGGTTTCGGACTCTGCACACAAGTCAGTATTGAGGTAGGCTAAGAAAACACGACAAAACTAAAGAAAGTTTCTAAATGATAGGCCGATCATCTTATTTTGACTAAAACATAATAACAATATTACATGAAGCTCAAAAAAACTGTATTTGCGCTCAAATGAATACGAATGTGTGCGCTCGCATTAACTATTGATGTCCCTGCCAAAGCAATATCAAACTTGCGTCCCTGAACTGTTGTATAGTGGGTTAAGCAAGGGGAGTTTCTATAGCCGAGTAGTGCATTTTGCGCAGCACGCTTGGAAGAAAAAAAAAGGGATATGAATAGGGGCCTGTGCCCCAGTAGAGTTTTATGTCTAACAACACCCCTGGCGTGGCAATGAGGAAGAGGGGCATGGTCCTGTAGTTGATGATTTCATTGCTTGGTGTGATAACTTTTGTTTGTCTATCAATGTTCCCAAGACCAAGGACATGATTTTCGATTTCCGTAAGTCACAGCACAATGTTTCGCAAACTGTTATTCATAACAAGATTGTTGACACTGTAGCTGAATATACATATTTAGGAACCATCATCAACAACAAATTATCTTTTGAGAGCAATACAGAGGCTGTGTGTAAAAAGTCCCAACAGAGACTTTTCTTTTTGAGGAAGAATAAATCATTCAGGGTGTGCATGACTTTGATGACTTTGTTTTACCAGTGTTTTATTGAATCTGTCTTGACATTTTGCATTGTGGTGTGGTACAGTGGTCTTACAATGATCAGCAAGCGTAAGCTTACAAAGCTGATAAATGTAGCATCTAAGGTGGTTGGGGTACAGCTAGCCCCGCTGCAAGACATATATGATAAACAAGTTATGGGTAAGGCTATACACATTTTTAACTGCCTGATCACCCACTCTTCGGGGAGTTTAATCTGCTCCCTTAAGGTCGCCGCTTTAGGCTACCTAGGTTAAGAACTGGTCGTGCCAGAGATTACTTTATTCCTGTGGCTATTAGGAACCTGAATTCACTTGGCTGACATCTAGATTTATTTTCTGTCGATATAGTAGGTGAGTATTTATTAATTATTTTTTTTCCTGTCAATGGCCATTTTGATGGATTCCTGTTGTAGGCTACTGTCCCATTGGGTTTGGGGG
Organism: Osmerus eperlanus; assembly: GCF_963692335.1. Taxonomy (NCBI): domain Eukaryota; kingdom Metazoa; phylum Chordata; class Actinopteri; order Osmeriformes; family Osmeridae; genus Osmerus; species Osmerus eperlanus. Next base: position 9,283,996 of record NC_085037.1, read on the forward strand.
AAGGTGTGTCTCCATTGTGTCCTGTGTTGTGTAATGTAGGCATTTGGCAGTGCTGTTCTGTGTTTGTGTTTCTGACCCCTGCTGCACAGTAATTTCCTTTTTAAGGATAAAGTTGGCCACAACACTATGAAAGTGCAAGTCGGCACTTTCTGTAGGCATGTGAACCTTTGGTCCGTTTTCAGGACTGTTGATATTATGGATCAGAAGGTCAGACAGGTCGTTTTCGACCTGTCTGAGTAGCCCACCTATATACGCGCAGTCTAACTGCATTAAAATCGCATGCCTTTGAACCTATACATTAGTATGAAGAGCCATGTGAAATACTTTTAACCTGCTAAACAAATACATTACTTTTGGTAATCATAGCTGTGGTATATTTCCTCGGATTGCGATGTCGTGGAGAAAGAATGTTGGTTCGCGTTCGTTACAATACGGTTTGAATGACGAGTTTGAATGATTTTGTGTTGAGAATAACATCTGTTATTTACACCGATAACCGACATTCTTCTCTTGAATTCTATAACAAAGAAAGTTTGTAAAAAAGAATATGTAAGATATGAATATATAATAGAATATGTAATTATAAAAGAAATGTGAGATATGACTCCCCTCCGTTTGATTGCGATATCAAGACGACATCCTTCACTTTTTGATTCCGACTGGTTCGCGCTCGCTCCCGCGAAGGGGTGCCTCTCATGGAAGCAGTTCATCTTATGGCACAACACCGTTGGTACCGAGAGACAGGGAAGTGCTTCCACTAGGACCAGCACGGTCTGCCTGCTCTGGAGTGGGAGTTTTTTGTCCAATATGCATGATAAAAGGTTTTTCTTTGTACAAACACGCACGCAAAGAACAACCAGTGGCTAACCAAGATAAAAGACTCTACTGTTAACGTCTTACTAGCCTGTGTATGTTCTATAAAAATAAATACAGATTAAAACTTAAACCGATATGAAATTGCAGGGTTTCATATTAAACGCCAATGCTACACTTTACTATCTGTCAAAAGCCCTTCACAAAAGACCAATATACAATAACTTAGAGAACACGTGAGTAGGAAGAGTTTCGAGGTTGATTTCACTTTTATTTGTAAACGTGAAACCTACTTTGCCCATTATCAACCAGACAATCACTGGGGAATCATAAAAAGAAATCCATATTACTGAAAGCCCTAACGGAGTTTTTCCATACCTTCAACATGTAATTTTTTTGGCTGAAGTCAGAAGGAGCTGGGGGGGGGGGAGGGGGGGGGCGTAAGGGGTTAGGTCACTGACCCATTAGACTTAGACCTTAAAGCCTCATTGTACTTTAGGTATGGACAGACTGTTGAAGAAATGTTGCATCAGAAGCAGCCTGGTCAAGAAGTGCCTGGCGGAGTGTCTCGGGGTCTTCATTATAATCGTGAGTGTTGAGACTGTGGGGAGTTGCACGTTTGTCTGGATTGACTCATCAGCAAACACGAATGTTGCTGTCAGTAATAGGTTACGATTGTTTAACCGCTTGTCTTGGGGTTTACAAAGTACAATATATAGCCTATGTATTGTTCCGTTTGTTCACCTGTGATTATGTACTACCGTTTTTCTTCGAATAAATGCTGCGTCGTTTATTAAATAACGTTCATTTTGGTGCGGCGTTTATTCGAGGGCGGCGTTTAATTATTAAAAGAGATTTCGTGAATTAACTGCAGTGCAGCCACAGACATCTTCGTTGCTGGCATTGTGACAAATGAATCATGCAGATAAAAACGCAGGTTTCATTTACTACCGCTGACCTCCTTGTCTATTCTTTGTGGGTCTATGAGTGCGGCAACTCCCTTTCTCATTGGCCATCAATTAGGTGTGCATTGGTAGTAGCCTACAACTGTCTCAAATACAAGTGTTCTACATTGTGTAGAAATCTGAAGCAGCATGCTGAAACGTTCATACACGTTAGCTTTCAAACAGAAAGCTGTGCAGAAAGTTATGTACATGTGTAATAAATACTGGGGTTGAGTTTAACCAGTTAAAAAGCCTAACCGTTTTCAGTGCGGTGTTTATTCGAGAGCGGCTTTTATTCGAGGGCGGCGTTAATTCGAAGAAATACGGTATTTAGATTCTTATATATATCAAAATCAAGTTAAAGTTTTAAGTTTATTGCCATTTGTAACAAGTACATCGGTATTTTGCGGTTCTGCTCCTCTTGACAGTTTCCTACTGGAATATCTTAATCTATAATAAATAATTGCATTTATTATAACTAAGTCCTAATCCTGTATAAACCACTTTTCTAGTCTACTATTCATGCTAGTCTTATCTAATATATCCATCTGCTAGGTATCTGCTAAGTACAGGAAAGCATAGAAGTCACGAGAACAATATGGTTGCTTTGGTTCTAAAGGCTTTAAATTACTAACATCTGTCCATGTGGGGATTAAGTCCTAACAGGAGTGATTCATGATTCCTACAGTAATTTACTGTATTATTTTCCTTTATAAGACTTTCAATCTTCTCCTGTTTATTAGATGTAATGCCTGTAATCTTTCTGTACAAATATGCAATAATACACAGTCCATTATCTTTTCCTCCATCTTTACTTTGCTTTAATTAGTTGATTTAGCAGAAATGAAAACACCAGAACAAAACCAGCGCCTACAGACAAAATCTCTTGTGTACACAAATTAGCGGATCTTCACAATAGCTAACCAGGGACTTTGAGGTTTCAGAGAGCGCAAAACATGGCGGAGAGGGTGGGGGGTCCAAATTAAGCGATCAAAATGTATAAAAAATAAATTGCAATAAGGTTATAGGGTTACGGTTACACCCTATGCAATAAGGTGCACATAATAATCTGAATGTTGTGATTCATCCAAACCTCAATCACAGATGACCTTCTACAGCCAGTTGCAACGATGGAACAAATCATTAACTGATACATTTCCACAGAACAGACCTCTAAACATAACAACAGTACAACAGCATGGGGCTTTACAACCTGCTCATTGTTACATTTAGTGGTTATGTGTTGTGTTGATGTGGTTATGTGTTGTGTTGATGTGGTTATGTGTTGTGTTGATGTGGTTATGTGTTGTGTTGATGTGGTTATGTGTTGTGTTGGTTATGTGTTGTGTTGATGTGGTTATGTGTTGTGTTGTGGCATGTGAGTGCAGCTGTTTGGATGTGGATCCGTCGCCCAGGTAACAACCTCAAAGGACAAGAACGGCCAATACCTGTCAATCAACCTGGGCTTTGCTCTGGGGACCACCTTTGGGATCCATGTTTCTCGTGGGGTGTCAGGTACAAGCTGGGAAATTATATCTATACTTGAAATGCATTGAAACCAGGTCACTAGAAAAACTTTCCTTTTGGCTCTTTGTATTTTTTTCTCAAATCAAATGAATAAACATGTAACTGTAATGAATAACATGTATTATTGTTCTAAGGTGCCCACCTGAACCCTGCTGTGACTCTGAGTCTGTGCTTCCTGGGCCGGCATCCCTGGTTCCACCTGCCCTTCTATGTGTTCTCCCAGGTGCTGGGGGCCTTTCTGGGTGCAGCCACTGTTGCCCTGCAGTACTACGGTACTGAATCTATCAAAACATGTTCCTTACCTCACTACAGGTATACTGTCAAATGTCTGGCTAAAATCTAATATGTGTGTGTTTGTGTGTATGTATTTAAAGACGCCATAATGTTCTTCGGTGGAGGTAAACTGACTGTGACCGGACCTACTGCTACAGCGGGCATCTTCTCAACCTATCCTGCTGACTACCTCAGTCTGTGGGGTGGAGTCATAGACCAGGTCAGAAACCAGAAGTATCTACTCACACTTCTCCAGAACATATATCACGTATCTTCCTGGGCAAAGGTTTATTGATGACAAATCGTTTATACCAAACAGAATCAAGGAAGAGCAAAAGGGCCTATATACTATCGACTCACCATCGTGTGACTTGTGGCGTGTTTGGTCCATGCTGTTCAGGTAATTGGTACAGCTGCCCTGCTGGTGTGCGTTCTGGCTTTGGGGGACCGTAGGAATTCCCCGGCCCTTCCTGGTCTGGAGCCGGTCCTGGTGGGGGCCGTGATCCTGTGCATTGGGGTGTCCATGGGCTCCAACAGCGGCTACTCCCTGAACCCGGCCAGGGACCTGGGGCCCCGTCTCTTCACTTATATCGCTGGCTGGGGTGGAGAGGTGTTCAGGTCAGACAAACACTCACAGACTCCCCCCTCTCTCTTTCTCCTTTCCTCTCAAAGGGTTATGGTAGACACTGACTCACTCTACTCTAATGCTCCCTGTTTGTCCCTCCCAGTGCCGGAGATGGGTGGTGGTGGGTGCCGCTGGTGGCCACTAATATCGGTGCCCTGGTGGGTACACTCATCTACGAGCTTGTGATCGAGGTCCACCATCTAGAGCCGGGGCCCTCTTCCGAACCTCCTGGCCTTGATATGAACGCTGAGGGCAAGCACGTTGGACAAAGTTGAGGGCGAACCAGACCTAATTTACTACCCAAAGGAGTTGCAGTGTGGGACGGCAATGTAAAGGAAAAAAGCATTGGGATCAGTCGTACCCATACATGTTGTGGCTTCCCATTCATAGAGGGAATAAGACTAACTAGAGAGGGTACAATTTCTGGGGAAATTGTAGGGTGTGCTTGCTTGCGTCGGTTGCACAGGGGTCCGTTTTTTAATGACATTTTTACAACTGATATTGCTGTATATTTTATATAAAAATTCACACTTATTATTTATAAAGATTACATAGATTTAAAAGCATATTTTTTTTGCTGCTCATTTACAACTGAAAATACGAGTGAAGTGTAGAATGAAATAGATGTCTTCTCATTTCCCCTGCAAGAGGCAGCCTCATAGCTGAATCAAAACGAATACATTTGGCAGACCGGTGTAAAAAATTGACCTAATCTCTATGACTTAAACGTCCTTTTAAGTTTTTCCCTTCTCGTGATATTTTCAGGCATTTAGCCTACTCATATTGCATTCATTCATGAATAAAGAACCCCCTTTGAAGATTATTCTACGACGTTACCGGCAGTAGAAGATGGAATCGCGATTCAAACAGTACCATCTGCTAACTGAAAATATGCCCCCCAAAACGTAAATAAGCTTGACATTTATTTAGTGGAAAATCGCTCATTCATAAAAAGCTCACTGGTAGCGATCATTGTCAGTAACAACGCAAAATGCGATATAGCCCTGTGTGGAGAAGCTGCTCCGGTAAATTCTACTACTACAGTACAGTACTAGAGATTACTGCTGTGTTCGTCTTGGTAGCGATTGCGTTGGTTGATTTGGATTTAACGTTCCGTTGTAAGGTTTAGGCTGAAATTAATTATTTTCATGAACAGATTGACAACGTTTAGGCTGTGGCAATGAAGTTCAGGTTAGTAGTTAGATAGACTTTTGATTTAAGTAAGGGGAGTGCCGAACATGTTCTGTCGCCGTCGTTCCTAAACAGCTGTGTACTGTAGATGTTTTTGTAGTGTGTCTCGCGTAAGCTACAGCGTTGCAGTGAGCTACACTGGTTTGAAACCACAGGTAATGGTAATTTCACCAACAAATCGTTTACTAATGTCAGAATAAATCCTACAACGAAAATGTATATGTGAGGAATGTTTATTTTAACGATTGAAAACAGATACATCATAGACCACTGTAGTATGTGTTGCCCGGGCAACACAGGCTAATGTCATGATGCTAATACTTCAGTGAAATAGTAGACTACTGTTTCCGAAAGTAGATGTACTTCCTTAATAATATCAGGTTATATTGTACATTACACATCACAATTGTGTGTCATATCACAAAGTAAAATGAGTAAATAGTTATCACCCTGGCCTCTTTGCTTGTGGCGTTTCTGCAGCTGCCTTGCAGTAAAGCTATAGTTAGCCTAGCTATCCCCCAAGTTAACAGATGCGAAACGAATGTTCTGCCAAAGGTGTTTTCGTGACGTTAGTGACATAGTAACGTTAGTAACGTCAGTGACTGTGGCTAGCAAATTAGCCACCGTTAGCTTCACTTTTCGCCACAAAAACTTAACTTGAGCCTAAACCATGCAACGGAACGTAAATTCCAATAGAAGCAACTCAATCGCTACCAAGACGAAACTTTTGACACCTAGGTTGTCTATGTAGGCCAAATATTGACTGAGTTTTAGGGGGGCAAAAAAAAAAAAAAATAATAATAATATATATGTGAGAGAACAAAGGTTGTGCCCTTGCCGAAGGCAAAGCACACCCAATTACAAAAGCACTTAAATAGGTGTAAATAGTGTGACAAGTTACTAGTCTATCGTTTATTACTGAATTAACCCATGTTCACTTTCAGACATTTATTTCAAAATGACACAAAAAGTGTATGGCATTTTCATCAAGCAGACCACAACCATAGAAAATTAAAAGGACAAACATGGATTCACTATTATATGAATATGATATTAGGTGATAAAAAAAAAACGAACATAACTAAATCCATACAAAAAGATCTTTTTCACAAGACCATAAAGGTCGTAATGAAACTAATCGAAAATGAAACTGGAGGACAGCAAGCACTGATTCTGTATATTACAAAAAGAAACATATCAAAGAGATATATGTTTGTTCTCATACACATTATTGAAAGACAAGGGGGGGGGGGGCAGAAACCAAACAGTACATGTACAAATACTATACGTATTCACATTTTCATAACGAGTAACAAAACTCAAAAGCTTTTCTTTTTGTGTACTGTATATGTATTTACATCACAACGTACAGGTTGTGCACTAATGGCAAGACTCCGTATTTCTCTTGTTCTAGCTTCACTGTAGACAACACCACCACTCACACCACACGGGCTACAACAACTGTGTGTAACCTCCACTCCTACCGAAAAGTTCAAACAACAGAGATGGAACCGCTTTTAACCAGGCGATAGCGCTTCATCTTAAGATGAGACTGGCAGCAAAAATGTTTACAAAGTCAATATTCATTAAAATCAGTGTTTAAAATTCTCCTCGTACTCCATTTTTTGCTTCTGGTGCCTCTAAGCTTTATCTGACACTGATTTGAGAATGGAACAGTTTTTCACTGCCTTTTTATTACAAAGATGGCCGACAGCTTAGGGACCAGCGAGAGTGCTTCTTTATACAGTGGCTCTGAGAGGATGGCAGGGTGAAGAGTTATAGCAATACTGTACGCCTTCAGGACGCAACTGTTCAGCCGACGAATCCGTATGAAAAAGGTATGGACGATGCTGCGTACAAAAATGTTGGTGCATGTAATACAGAGAACGGTACGAAATGTAGAAAATAAGTTCGCTTTATGTGGAAAGAAACGAAGGTGCAGACAAAGCAAATGAGCAGTGTGGTGGTGAAAGATGACGAGACGGGACCCACAGCGCGATTGGGCGTCCAATGCTCTGTAACTGAAACATATTTAATAATGTCCTTTCATCCTTTTTTTGTAACTGTAAATGTTGGGAAAGGCACACCCTGCACCACCCCAAAACTTAGCCCAATGTGTGCACTACCTCTACTCATCTAGGATATGTGCTTTATATTAGAAATGACAGTAACTCACTGTTTTCTGTTTGTATGAGAGAGAAGCAGGCTGAAGAAGACTGACAGCCCAGGCTCTTTGGTGCTCCAGAAGATGGTAGAACTGCACCTCTGTTTTTACAGAGGGGGCGACTGACTATGGGTGCAGATTTGTGTTACATGCAACACATGTTCTGGTCTAATTTCCAGCTCCAGATGTTGCTCCACAAATTCTGACTGAACAAATCAGACATTTTGAGGATGCTGGTTTACTGGTGAATTCTCCATATTTCTGTGTTCTGAGGCCTGAGAGACAAATAGATCTCATCATCTCCCTTGACTTTGGTGCAGGAAACCCAATGGAGGTAGTTAGATATATTTACAAATGTACATACAGTACTGATCACTGGTCATTTTAGCTGTCCTCAACTTTCACAAAGCAAAGATATTCAGTATTTGTCATTCATTCATTTTACTTCAACATTCCTGATTACTTTTTTCAGACATTTGTGGAGGCACACAAAAATGTAAGGAGATGAAAATTCCATTACCAACTGTTGTTGGTAACGGTTGGTTTACATCTTCAAAGGCATCAACGCTCCAACTGTGATCCACATGCCATTGTTCAACACGGTGAACTGTAAAAGTAAGACATTAGTGCACATTGTAAATGCATCACAAATAATAATAACGTCTAATAATTAATTTGGCCAATAAGGTAATTGCAATTCAATGCCTAATTCATATGCTGCATACAGTGCAACTTTTTAAGGATTACATTCTAACATGTTCAGCTTTATTTTCTAGTTGAGGACTTGAGTAAGTTGCGAGAGAAATACAAAACATTCCAAGGAGCTTACAGTCCAGAGATGATTACTGAGCTGATGGAGCTGGCTGGCTGGCCAGAACATCACCTATAACAGGGAACATTTGCTGAGGGAGATTGAAATGGTCTCGAAAAGAACAACTCATGACAAGTCATCAAAACAGAGATGCAGTCTTCAATGATCTTTGTCATGACATGGCCAAATAACAGAATCTCATTCATTTAATGACAAAATAATGACAACAATTTGGAGATGTTTTCACAGTTTCGTTTTATCTTTATTTTTCAACATAGTAATTGGTACAGAAATTATAAACTTATAAATTATAAACTCTTAATGATTTTAGATGTTTCGTTTTATTCTTCAACCTTTGTTCTTCAACATGCCTTCTTTCAGTCTGAACAAGATATTTAAAAAGCTTTGAAATAGTAGTTTTGGGAAATCTAATAATACCCAATAAAGAACTAGAAATCAAATTGCCAAAAGACATTGCTGTGTCACACAACCAGAGCTAACCAGAGAGAAGGAAACAGTATTGTTCATCATTGGGCAGCTGCAGCTGCTGTAGGCTCTTTGGCAGGACACAGTTTCCTAGAGGAAACAAAATGTTTTAGTATTAGTATGACATTACACTAAAGCAATAACAAGAATGTAACAATAACGGTACATGAATCCAAAGCTGTGATAAGTGGCCATAAAGGTTCTTTAAACGTGGACTCACTTTGCATCTGCTGAGTCCTGTTTGACAAATTCACACACTTGGCTGGTCTTCTCCATCTGCTGCTTGAGATTGGTAACCTCTGCAGTCCAAGACTCTGTTTCCGTTTTAAAGGCAGCTGAACACCAAAAGAGTTGGGGGATTTAATGTATATGTCTTGTCTCCTTTTACATTAACTACTCAGAAATATGCAGACCTAAACACTTAAGCAAAAAAGCATAAAAGACTAACATTCATGTTCACCACAAGGTGGCAATGCTGACCAATCTCACGTTGGACAAGACCCTCTAAATAAATCACTTACCTTCATGATCATTATGCTCCTTCTCTATTGTTAACAGTTCTTCCGCCTTTTTAGTCTGATAATCAAAACATTAGCAGGTAAAATATTAAATATATTGTGTATTAGCCACTCACAAATCAGACTTGAATAAATCAAAAGGGGAAGGGAATCTTTTGACAAATCGTGCTGCTGGAGACAGTGATGTTCAAAGCACATAACACTTCCATAACACTTGAACGTAAGCCCCCCCAACACACACACAGGCATACTTCTGGCTCGAGAGAATATTCCCCACAAAAGTTCATATTGAGACATGGGGTACCAAGAGTTTGTGTGACTTAACTCATGGTGCATACCCCTGATACTCAAAGGGATCAAACACGATGTAACATAGCAGTTTGGCATATCTTAGGCAAACAGCTATACACCATGAACACAAATGCAGTGCTCTCAACCTTTATTTATAGGAGTTAACTCGATAGACAGGAGTTAACTGAATAGACAGGAGTTAACTGGATAGTTTGTCATATAAAGGTTCTTTCTCTCTTACCTTCTCCTCCTGACAGGTCTTAAACTGAGTGTTCTTCATACCACCCTCACTGACCCGTTTCTTTATTTCATCTTCCTGTTCTTTTATTTCATTCAAAGATTTGTGTAACTGCATTTCCAGTAGGTGGTGAGAGCCAGTACTGTCCTCTATTGTTTGGATGTACAGCTGTAAATTCTTCTCCTGCAGAATGTGTTGCTGCAATATCGTGGCCACAGCCTGTCGTTGACCAACGATGACCAGGACCATTGCCATAGACACCACTGCAGAGAGGCAAACCACCACTATCTTGAATTCTGTCATCTCACCATGTGGGAGCGTTGGTGGCTTTGTATCTGTAGAAAAGTGCCAAAAAGATCAAACAAGGGAGAGAGCTTCCACTTCTTCCTGTCTGTTACCTTTTGTGTTTGTCTCGATTGATTGTTGCAAAATGTATGTACATCCTGATGCTGCCTTACACTTGAACACTGTAGTTAGTCAATGTAGTTTCCAACTGGTTCCACCACTTTCTCACAAGCCACTTTACACACTGTCACTTTCAGCTACTGGTTTCACGATCAGCAAAATTGTTACCCCATTTTTCTTTAGGTTAGTATAGGTCTATAAGGTCAGTATAGGTATTTATGTGTATTAGAGGTTGAGTATACTGTATTGTATATTATTTTGTATATTTAGGAGGTTTATTATGTTTTTGCTTATCTAAGGTGTAATTTATGTTCTTATAGTACTTATATATTATGTTATGCCAGGTTGACTTTGTGTTGTTCTGTGCATCTGACAATAAAAGACTTGAACTTGAACTTCAATCTATCAGTCATGATTTCACTTTGCACTTTTTGTGGTTGTCCTTCTGTAGAGCCTATCACAAAAGTAACTACAAGGAACTCACCTTTTCTCTTGTTACACTCTCCAACAAATAATGAGTTTAAGCTTGGTTTTCCCCTTCCAGGTTGTTCGCTCAATTTCTTTTGAGTAATCCAATATTTGAAACAGACATTAATACAACAACACTTTCAGAGATTCTTTTCAATTTCAGTTTTTTTAATGGCCAGGGATCCGTAGGGTTCTTCTCTAGTTGCTGCCTATTTTGTTTGAAATGTTTTGCAGAAAAACCTGTTCAACTCTACAGACAGGTGTGACTAGTCAGTGGCACATAACCAACCCTGAGGCTTCATTCTTGCAACACCCTGTATATAAAATATATACATGTAAATTACTACATTTACATTGTCATTTAGCAGATGCTCTTATCCAGAGCGACTTACAGTAAGTACAGGGACTTTCCCCCGAGACAAGAGCACACATTTTCTCACTTTGCAAACTGTAGCCTACTTGCGCAATACTTTTTGGTAGGTGTTAGAGAGGGAATGGCAGTTTGGTTAACATGAACCTGCTGAACAAGTCTGGGTGCCTCTGTGGATGACATCATAATCAAGCTTCTCTACTCTTTGCCTTCCCCGTCGAAAGTGATGTCCACTGTATAGTTTCTTAATATATTATATAGAAATAAAATTGAATGTGCAGAGTCATCTGATAATACACACTTCGTGAACAAAAAGAAAATCATCATATCAGTTCATTTAAGGCTCAGATAAAGAAACAGTGCATGCGGTTAACTCGCGCCCATTGGTGCAAATAGCTGACCACTCCTGAAAGTCCATTGTCCGTAATTACACAATTCATCTGTTGGCCTGTAAGCAACCCCCACTTGTACCTATTGTGATTCAAATAGTAGAAAGAGATAAGAGGAGATCATTTTTTTTGCATTTATCATTCCAATCCCAATCAAAACATAGGCTTTCTATGGGTGGTAACCACATGATAACAATGTCTGTCAACAGCGTCTAACGAACAGCAGGTCTTGAGGAGTCTCTCACATGGGTTTTAAATGAGAACACATACGCCCTCTTCTTGAGAAATGCACAGTCACATGCAATGGTCATCAATGATATCAGATCCATGTTTGCATCCAAGAAGGCCCTTAGTGCTTGATTGTTATGCAGTACAACAATTGTAAATAAAGTATGATATTAAACACCTATAAAATGGTGAGGGAATACTATTGATAATAACACATCATACATGAGTCTGCAATCATAGATCTAATTTGTGCTTTGTTGTAAATATTTTGTACCTCATTCTACAGCACACACACTATTTATCCACAAAAATAGTTATCAGACTCGAAAGATCAGATGATTAAAAAAGGTCATCGTCTGATAAAAGCTGTTGGATACAAAGTGTGTTTGGTGAAGCTAGGGCACGTCTGGATCTATTTGATCACCACGTCAGCCATGCCAACTGAATGCTGATTGGCTCTTGGGTGCGAACCTTTAACAATTTAAGCCTTGGCCACCAGGATGCCCACACACCAGCAATCCATACAGGTGAGAAGATGCTTAGATTGTACCTTGCAGACACAAACAAATTCAAGCACCAATACAGCACATGTTGACAGTATATAATGTACATTTTCACTGGATATTTCGATTATTATGTTACAATGCCAGAAGATGCAGTAACAAATAGTACTGGTTTAAAATGACTGTTCTTCCTGATTTGTTTTCTTAATCCAATATTTGTGAGGTGACATGAAAGTTTCAGGAGATGTGTTTTTATGGCATCTGTCAGTAATTCACATTTGTCTTTTGTTGTTTATTAGTCATGGGGACTTTTGTGGCTACCCTTGCAGCTCTACTCTTGGGTGGTAAGTCGCATTAAAAACATTTGCCTTTTCTCTAAACAATATGGACAACAGCTCAGTCAGAAAACTGGTCAAGTCAAAATGGACCTTAACAAGTCATACAGTATGGTGACAGGAAGCACAGTCCTTTGACACTGGATTTGACCAAATGTTATACTAAAATGTTACATTATCCCAACTTGTATTTGAACAACACCAAGTGCAAGATAGATAGACTGATAATATACAGAGAGACTCTTGAAGAATACGATTTTTAGATAGTGTAGAGGTTGTGCAGCTTACAGTTATGTTAATTATTTTATAATTATTGTTTAGCAGAGATTGTGTCACAAAGACATGCATTAAGCTATTTACTTGATAGCTTAACGCAACTGGATATAAAGATGTGACAACATTTCCGTTTTTTTTTTTAAGTGTGTACAATCCAAGGTCAAATTACAGTCTATGAGATGTCTAAAAAAACAAGGACAGGTAAGGCAATGTTTTCCTGAACTCTGGAGATAATGCAGATTTGTGTCCACTTTCAGGACTGTGTTCAGCAGGACCAGGTGTTTTCCCACCTCAGACTAGTGCCATGTGCATGGTGTCTGGAGACCCCCACTACTTCACCTTCGATGGACAAAACTTTGATTTCCAGGGCACCTGTGTGTACCAGATGGCCAGCGTCTGCCACAACAATGATGATTTGGAGCCTTTTGGTGTTGTAGTGCAGAATGACAACCGGGATAAGAAGGTGGGCTCTGTCACCAAGCTGGTGGAGGTAAATGTCTACGGATATACCATCGTTATCAGCAAAGAGCACCCAGGGCTTGTCATGGTAAGAAATAACATGAAAAGACATGGCCGCATAATTTTTTATTCACAGCTGCTTTAGAGAGTAATTTACATATTTTTTTATCTGTTCACAGATAAATGGTGAGCTGAACAACCTCCCAGTGACGCTGTATAACAACAAACTACAGCTGTACAAGAGTGGCTGGTTTGCAGTGATCGCGAGTGACTTTGGTGTGAAAGTCTCCTATAACTGGGACAGTGTGTCCTTCGTCACTGTCCCCAGCAAGTACGCCGGCGCCATGTGCGGCATGTGTGGCAACTACAACCACAGGCCAGACGACGACCTCCAGATGAAAGACGGGAGGCAGGCGGCCTCGGCCAAAGAGCTGGGTCAGAGCTGGACAGTGGCCACCGTTCCTGGCTGCGTCCATGGCTGCAAAGGCCCCTGCCCTGACTGTAACATCACCCAGAGAGATCTGTACGCCACCAACAAGTACTGCGGCATCATCAGTGACGTAACAGGCCCCTTCCGTGACTGTCACGCCGAGGTCGACCCTGCCGGTTTCTTCCAGAACTGCCTGTATGATGTGTGTCTCTACCAGGGCAGCAAGGACATGCAGTGCAAGACTCTTACTGCCTACACAGCTGCCTGTCAGGAGAAAGGGGCCACTGTCGACTCCTGGAGGACTGCTGACTTTTGTGGTGAGCATAACCAAGTTGAACCAAGTTGGATTGGCTAAACTCCACAGTATATCCACTCTACAGTATATATACAGACCATCCACACCACCGAGGAGGTAGGTTTTTGGTGGCGTAGATGGTTAAAGCGGTGTTTATAGACGTGGTCCTTACATTCGCAAGTCAGAGGATTCAAGTTTGAACCCCAGTATGGGCAAGATCGGAAGGGAGCTTTACTGACGAGCAATGCATGACACCAGTCACAGGGGTGCCGTTGATTCCAGATACATGTTTGAGCTCAGCTAGACCAGCTGGGGTCACTGTGGTGCAGAAGTAAATTTAGGGGGTTGAATGAAACTGAGTTTAAGTGGGTGAACTTACTCCTCAGTACGCCACCCACCCTCGCCATCAAAGAGCTAGCTTTTATAAAGATGGTCGTCCAGTCAATCCTCTGTGTATGGAACGGGACATGGGTCAACCAAAGGTATATGGGGTAACCAAAACCTTTATGTCAATGCAATTTATTCACAGCTTCCCAGTGCAAAGAAGGCAGTCACTACGAGCTTTGTGCCAGCAGCTGCTCTTTGTCATGCCAGACTTTGACCCCATCGGCTGGCTGCCAGGCTCCCTGTAGCGAGGGATGTTTCTGCGATAGTGGCTTCGTCCTCAGCGGAGACCAGTGTGTGCCCCTTGCCCAGTGCGGTTGTCAGTATCTGGGCAGATACTACAAAAATGGACAAGTCTTCTACCCTAATGGACTCTGCCAACAAGAATGCACTTGTAACAGCACTGTAAGATGAACAGAAGTAAATAGGAATGGTACCCATCATTCCATACAGTGGAAAAACCCTTAAACCCTAATCAGTTTCACTCGTTTTTTTTAGGTGAAATGTGTTGAATTCACTTGTGGACCATATGAAAAGTGTGCCGTGAAGAACGGAGTCAGATCTTGCCAGCCAGAAGGACAGGGAGTGTGCTCCATCTCAGGCGACCCACATTACAGAACCTTTGACAACACCACCTACGACTTCCAGGGCACCTGCACCTACACTGCTGCTCAAGGCTGCCACCTAGAGGGCACTCATCTTACTCCCTTCACCGTAGCGGTGGAGAACGAGAAGTGGTATGGAATGTTGTCCAATCCACGAGTGTCTGTAGCAAAGCTTGTGGCTGTTGAAGTATATGGAATCACCTTGACTCTGCGCAAAAACGAAATTGGAATGGTCATGGTATGTTTTTTCACACTGATCGTGTCAAATTGCAATTTTCTAAATCTAAATCCAGTTTGTTAATTGCAAATCAAAGGGTTACCCAGCCTCGTGTGTCAGAGATATACCAATCAATCAATTTGCATTAGTGTGGAGTATCTACTAAGAATGGATACATTTAAATGCTTTGGGGTGAGAGTCCAGTTTGAAATAATAATCTGATGAGCAAATCCTGTGATCTTCTCCACAGTTAAATGGAATCATGGTGAATATTCCTTTGACAATCCTCAATGGTGCAGTGCAGGTTTATCAGGAGGGCTTGTATGAAGTAATTGCGACAGACTTTGGTCTGAAAGTCACCTATGACCTAGTCTATCACGTCACCATCACCGTGCCTGGCAACTACCACGGCAAGACCTGTGGCTTGTGTGGAAACTTCAATGACAACAAAGAAGATGAATTCCAGCTTCCAAACGGGAGCTTAACCAAGGACCTTCTGACCTTCGGGGCGGCCTGGAAGGTGATTGTTCCTGGGGTGGTCTGTGAAGATGGCTGCAGCGGAGACCAATGTCCCCAATGTGACAAGACCAAGACGCCTGTGTTTGAGAAAGACTGCAGCATCATTACAGATGCTAATGGTCCCTTTGCCGTCTGTCACAAAGTGATAAACCCAGACTCTTACTTCAAAGACTGCGTCTTTGATACCTGTATGGCAATGGGAGACCGTATCATGCTTTGTAACAGCATCAACGCATACATGTCGGACTGCCAGAACTTTGGGGTAAACATCTTGAAATGGAGAACACCAACTTTTTGTCGTGAGTCTATTTGCCAAAAACTGACTGATACTGAATGTTTTCTATCTCTCACTACATGTCAGCTATGTATGCCTTCTCAGTAACCAGTGAGTATCATAACTCAAATATGAAAAGTAGTTACCACATTTCTAAAAGCTGTGGACTAACATCAATGTATTTTGCTGAATATCCACAGCTTTCTCCTGTCCTGCTAACAGCCATTACCAGGTCTGCGCTGAGACATGTTCATCTCCATGTCCCGGACTCTCAAACGCCATCTCTTGCCCATCCACCTGCGCTGAAGCCTGTGCCTGTGACTCGGGATTCTACTTCAATGGCACAGGCTGCGTGGGCTTGGAACAATGCAGCTGTTACTCTGACGGCCACACTTTCAAGGTGAGAGAGTATACTGATTAGAGAGATACTGTCGCTGAAGTGTTCATGCAAGTCTATGATCTAATCTATGATTTATTGGAATGTTTCTCTGAAGCAAATCTTTGACCAATTGACCCAAGGCCATAGCCATTGAGTCAACATTGGGGGGGCCGATTTTTTTTTTTTAATGATAATTTCTGACAGCGTGCGTGGTTGCCTGTCGTAGCATAGCACATTAATTTTTTATATATCAATATAGTGGCGGGGACATTTTGACCAGATTTGAATATTGGGGAGATGTGTCCCCCCCAATATGTATTATGATTACGGCCTTGAATTGACCAATGAACTGAACCAGATTGTGAGATGTTTCATGGAGATATGGAGCTCTGAAATTCACGTTTGGTTGTAAATTGTCAATGTCCAGATTGGGGAAACCTTGATGACAGAAGACTGTCTTGGGGTCTACATCTGTCAAGCATCTGGAGTGGTCCTGTTTGAGTCTGTGACCTGCACGACTGAGGAGAGCTGTGGGGTCAAGAGGGGCGTGCAAGGCTGTCATCCCAAACAGTGTCAGATTCAGTCTGGTGGAGTCTTCACACCTTTCGATGGACAGAGTGGCCACATCACAGCTTCAGGGTCCTATGAGTTAGTGAACGTGTGTAACCAGAGTCTGGTGTCTGAGTGGTTCACTGTGGTGGTGACACTAGAGGAGGAGAAAACTTCCCTCAAAGATATGGTTGCCTTGTATGTCTTCTTCGAGGATGTGGCAATAAGTGTCAGTGACAAGCATGAGGTTCGGGTGAGTACATGCATTAACCATAATTCTTTAAGGTATAAATTGTTCTCTTGACATTCATACAAACTGAAATGAATAAATATTCAATGTTATCAAAACATTTTACGTTTTTAATTCATTAATTGAATGAATGAAATAATGAAAAAGTCACATGAATGAAAATGTCTTTACAGGTCAATGGCAAGAAGATGACCCTGCCCAGTTTGATAAAAAATAACATCTCAGTTAAAATGTCTGACAAAACTCTGTTCATTGAGAGAAAGTCAAACCTGCGGGTGTCCTTTAGTCCCTCTCTGGAGATCACAGTTGCAGTCAGTGACAACATGGCAGGCAAGTTGTGTGGTGCTTGTGGAAGACTCTTTCCTTCTGGAGTCGTATTCCGGGCCTCCAGGAACACCATCCTCACCGCTCTCCTTCAGACCAGAGAGTTTACTTACACACAGCAGTACATGTCTGATTGGATAGCCCCAGACATCCCTCAATGGTAAAGCAGCTTATGTCAAACAATAAACACTGTGCCAATTTAATCTCTAAATTGGAAAGAGTTTTAAGTTGTCTGTGAAAGGTTTTTAAATATTGTTTGGTATAACAGCTTTTACAAAGAATGATGATAAACAATACAATATGCAAGGGAGAAGTTTGCCTTTCTTTTGTTGAATATGCACATTTCCCTTCAGCATAATGTGTTTTTATTTGACAGATATTGACCCTACAGTACATCCAAATAACTTGTTTTGTAAATGACAGTTCAATCATAATGTGAATTCCATCTTAAGTGTATGTAAACCTTCTGTTTACGAACATATGAATCATCGTCAATAATCTTTTTGATAACGGTCACAAATTCTATAAATGTTCAATAAAGTAAGTTCATTTTCATACAGCACCTCAGATTCACCTCTTAATGTTTAGCATTTGTAGAAATTCTTTAATCCTGTTTGTTTCTCAGGTAATTTCTTCCTTGTGCTTTGGGATTTAATTAATATTCCATTACAGTTGTGTCATTTTCAAGATTGTGGAAGAAACTGGTCAGTTTCCACTTATGTTGTGGCATCAATTTGGGTTCTAGTTTGGAATAGAAGTTAGCGATCAGCTGAAAGGACAGATAACTGACTAGTCAAAGAAATTAAGCAGACAAGAGTCAGCTGGTGGCTTTGCAAATTATTTTCTGAGACATGAAGCTGAACATGAAAGCTCCTTTATACAGGAAAACAGAGAGATAGATACAGACAGGTGGTGGTAGTGTTACAGAGTACAGCAACAAACAACAGTAACTATTTTGGCAACAGCTAGATGGGTAAGAGCAGGACAGACAGTAAATTCCTAATGACTACAAATAGCACGCGTGACCGCATTCAAGAGATAAACAGTATAAAATACAGAATACACCTGCATTCATAGAAATATACTAAACTATACTTCATGGGGAAATAAGAAGTAGGCTCGACAATACCACCTATACCAACTTCAGTAAGATGAAGAGAGAGGCAAAAAGTGACACGTTCTTTCACCTGTTATGGATACTTTATTGATTAATCATTTCACAGCGTGATTTTCAAAAAATTGTTTAGGAACACAATTAAAGTAGCCACAAAAATGCATGTACATAAAATGTCTTAATGATTACTGTTTAATAACTTTGAAAACTGATTAAGTAGGGTAGAGTAGGTTTTTGGATGTTCATTTGAGCTGGTCCGTCATGCTTACAGCCCACTGCAAAACAAGATACAACAGCTTTATTAGAAGGAGAATACAGAACACCACCACAAAAATACAATGTTTTAACATGCAGGTTGAATACACTTATACACAAATATATGGTCCTATAAAACAGAAGTATATTTCACACAGTTATTATTGGGAATGAACACAAACTCACCAGGTGGAGAAGTCATGTGCTATCCAAGAGGCTATGTATTCCTGCATGGACAGCTGCATCTTGTTGTTATTGATGGCTGCTAGTTTCCCACAAGCCCCACACACCTTGTTCACCATGTTGTCACTGACAGTTATTGAGATTTCCTCAGACAGGCTGTAGGACACCCGCAGGCCAGATACCTTCTCAATGACCAGTGTTTTTTCCAACACCTTCACCGAAATCTCATTCTTGTATAGACTGGGCAGAGTCCCTGTTCTACCGTTGACCTGCAAGAGCATGGAAAAGGCATTTAGAATTTGTTTTCAAACGTCATGGAATCTCAAGCAAAAATACTAAGGCCTGGTCTCCCATAATCTGTTCATATGGGAGCTGATCCATTATCTGTCAAAGAAAATTAATTGTAATCTTTGTGCGATGAAGCATACTCACCCAAGTCTCATGTTTGTTGTTGACAGAGATGATGAGATCATCGAAGAAGACATACAGAGCCACCACCCTCTTCACCCCGGTGTTTCCACATGCCTCCAGCTTCACCACCACTCTGAACCACTCGGCTACCAGACCGCCGTCGCACGCTTTCACAACCTCATAGGCTCCAGAGGCCGTGACAAATCCATTCGTCCCACCGAACAGAGTGAACAATCCGCCGGTCTCCATGACGCACTGTTGGGGGAAGCAGCCCCTCACGGCATTCCGCACTTGACATCTTTCATTACTCTGGCACTTCTGTTTTTGACACTGAATCCCACGATCAGCGGTACAAGTGCACAGCTCCTGGCAGTCATTTGACAGGATAGACTCCCCAATCTAAGACAGACCAAAAAAAGGCACAGCATATTGTTTCATCACGACAGACATAACTGGACTTGGATGTCCACACACCTGCAACAGCATCCTCCAGCACACAACACATGCAAAAACCATTTTTTCAGGCCTTCATCCCCCTATCATGAAGAATGAATCCTAACGTTTCTTTTATGAACTTTATGCTGTGATATGACCGCACCTTGTAGGTGAGTCCTTTGTAATAGCAGCTGCACTGATCTGGGATAACACATCCAGTCCCATTGAAGTAGTGGCCTGGATTGCAAGCACAGCCCTCAGCGCAGGTGGTGGGGCAGGTGATGGTGTCTGACAGGCCAGGACATGGGGTAGCGCAGATCTCGGAGCACACCTGGTAGTGGCTGTTAGCAGGGCAGTTCAAGGCTGAAAAACACCACACACAAAGACCTTATTATTATCTTGTCTACAGTCATTGCACTTTCAGGCTACTCCTTTTCATGCATTTCAAGGCTGCTCTTCAACCAAAAACAAGTATTCCGTATCGCTTTGTCAACCATAAATATGACACGTACGACAAAAGGTGTCTGTTCTCCATTCTTTGATGTTCACCCCAAGGTTCTGGCAGTCAATCGTGTAGGCGGATATGCTGTGACACAGAACGTGGCGATCTCCTTTAGACAGACACACATCGTAAACGCAGTCTCTGAAGTAAGAGGCGGGGTCTATCCTGGTGTGACAGGTGGCGAAGGGACCATTAGGATTTGTTATGATGCTGCAGTCTTTCTCAAACACAACCTTCTTCTTGTCGTCGCATTTGGGACATTGGTCTCCGCTGCAGCCGTCTTCACAGACCGCTCCAGGAACACCCACCTTCCAGGCCGCCCCGAAGGTCAGAAGGTCCTTGGCTGCTTTCCCGTCGGGAAGCTGGAAATCATCTTTGTTGTTGTTGTTGAAGTTGCCACACAGGCCACAGGTCTTGCCTCGGTAGTTGCCAGGCACAGTGACGGTGATGTGGTAGACCAGGTCATAGGTGACTTTCAGGCCAAAATCGGTGATTATGACATCATAAGTGCCATCTTGATAAGCCTGTATTGCTCCTTCATTCAGATTAAGAGGGAGGGTAGTCATGACACCATTCACCTGGATGACACAAGGATAACATGTCATCAGTAAAACTAAACATAAAACAACACAAAACAATCTCCATTCATTATCCATTGAATACATCATTTGAAATAGTACATTAAGTAACCAAATGACTTAATCATGTTGTTTCATACTCACCATTATCATTCCAATCTGATTTCTACGCAGGATGAGGGTATTGCCATAAACTTCAACAGCCACAAGCTTTGCAACAGACACATGTGGATCGGACGACATTCCATACCACTTCTCATTCTCTACCACTACACTGAAGGGAGTAAGATGAGTGCCCTCTAGGTGGCAGCCTTGAGCAGCAGTGTAGGTGCAGGTGCCCTGGAAGTCGTAGGTGGTGTTGTCAAAGGTTCTGTAATGTGGGTCGCCTGAGATGGAGCACACTCCCTGTCCTTCTGGCACGCAGGTTCTGATTCCGTTCTTCACAGCACACTGCTCATTCACTCCACAGCTGAACGAAACACACGCCACCTAAAAACAACATGAGTGCCTCATTTTTGTATTCGATTTTTTAAAGGAAAAAGGATTTTCTTAATCATCTGGTTCATCATGAATGTCAATTATCCATCGAATTGCTGTAGTAAACAAAGATCTCATGAAAGAGAGACAGATCAACTTTTGAACTATAGTACAGAAATAAACCAAAATGTACTCAACCTGGTTGCTGGTTGGGCTGCATGTGCACCTCTGAAGGCAGTGGTCATCCCCCCAGAAGGATGCGCCGGCCATCACGTAGTGACCTTTGTACTCACAGCCACACTGAGACTTGGGCACGCACTTGTTGCCGCTACGCAGGAAGCCATCGTCACAGGTGCAGGTCTCCACACAATAGCCTTTGCACGTAGAAGAACCGTTTTGATTCTCACACGTTGCAACGCATGGACTTCCACACTGCTCATAGTGGCTGTTCTCTGGACACGTGGGGTCAGCTGTTGAATTGTAAAGGACATTTAAATGTAGCTGACAGGACCGTCCATTTCCTTGATTTGAACACATTACATATTTTATGTAACCTCACCCCTTACAATTCAAACAGTTTTAATAATATGTGTTAGTAACTCACGACAATGGGCAATATGCCTCCAGTCGTGAATTTTGACGCCTTCCCTCTGGCAGGCATCGCTGTAGACCTGTAGAGTGTCGCAGAGGAAGTTCTTCATACCCTCGCCCATGCACACATCAAACATGCAGTTCTCACGGTACGCCTTTGGCTCGATGACAGCTTTGCAATCTTTGAATGGGCCTTCCATAATGAGTGAGAGCGTACCACAGAAGACCTTATCTGCGATGTGCGCCAAAAAGCCATTGTTACACTGGTCACACTGCCCCACACACTCGTCCCGACAGTAGGCGTCATCTGCCAAGCCCGGGACCCTCCAGCTCTTTCCCAAAGCTGTTGGATTATTGGCGGGAGAGCCATCAGGTAAGGTTAGGTCATCCTCATTTTTGCCGTTAAAGTTACCACACAAGCCGCAGGTCCTGCCTGCAAAGCTGCCTGGCACTGTCACGACAAGATGCTGTTGCCAGTCGTACTGCACTGTCAGACCAAAGTCGGTCTCCAAGACAAAGGAGAGACCGCTCTGGTATATCTTCAGTTTCCCATTGTTCAGGGTGATTGGAAGATTCCATGACATGTAATCCATCTAAAGATAAATAAAGATAACTGAACAAATGCATCTTATTACATTAACATAAACATAGAGTACATAGTAAATACCATCAGTTTCAAGCAGAAAAAATGGTACATACCCTCACAAGGCCGAACTCCGAGCGAACAACAGTGATCGTGTATCCATAGACATTAATAATAATCTTGGCCACAAACGTAACAATTGAGTTGCCCTTTTTGGCATTCTTGGCCTCCACTTCAAATGCTGGATGCCCCTCATCCACGTGACAGTTCTTGGCCATTGTGTAAGTGCAGTTGCCCATGAAGTTGTAGTAGTGGCCGTCAAATGACCGGTAGTGAGGGTCACCCATGACCCAGCAGGAGCCTGGGGGAAGAACTGGAGGCTTTTTTACACAAATTGGGTTGTTGTCCTTCATTTGACACTCTTCGTCCTTTTGACATTTCATTTGACTGCATTCAAGCTTCTCTGGGGAGAGAAAAACAATAGGATACAATAAAACTGAAACAGAATATGGCAGTCGAATAGAATAGGTGAGGTAGGCTAAACCATCAAGCAATGGACATCAATAGTCTGCCTTAAACGCTGCAGCATGACTGACTTACCTGGTTGACTAGCAGAGGCAGGGGATCCATATCCAGTTGCAGCAACCACGCCGATACTGTAGACGCCAAATGGAGAGTTGGGGTGGACTATCTGGTGGAATCCAGCACCACTGCCATAAGAGATCTCTGCCCATGAGTACTCACTCCCTCCCACCTGTTTCCAGCTAATGTCACTGGGCATAGGGGCCTGGTCTAGCGTTAAACCACCCAGGTCCTGGCTACGAGCTATGATAACAGCCATGTTGGTGAAGTCAGCTTGCCCCTCCAGAGAGTATGAGGTACTAAAACTACTTGTTGGTAGAACAGTCATGAGGAAGGGATCATAAGATGGGTATGTAGAATCAGGCCCCCCGTTGAACTCAAAAAGGACTTGGATGCCTTTGTCAGCCGTCAAGTGTATGGGATTGGGCCATTGGGAAAACAGCTCAATTTTCTGACCAGGAAGCATTGGCAGAGTCATAGCTTTACCTCCATTGTTCACCTGGACGTTGGTTGCCTGAGATGCTTGGATGAAGACGCTGTCATATCGGTTGGGGTGGTCATGGTAGGGCAGGGGTGCAATGATGAATTCCTTCCCCCAGCTGTTTACAGGGAGGAGCTGCTCATAGACATGGTCACATGAAGTAAACTTAAATGTACAGGTATGTCCTGTGGATACTGCTACTGGCTGCTTTGAAACTACCCTGCAACCTGTGAGGTCATCTGAACTTTGAATCTGAATGCTTTCAAACGGCTCAAGGGTGAAGGTCAGCTTGCTCCCTGCTCGATACAGACGCCTGTGGAAACGTACGTTTGCCTTCAGGTAAATCTCGACTGAGTTTTGGTTCTTGTGGTTGGTGATAGAAAACTCTTTGAAGGTTTCCAGGGGAGTTCCTTTGGGAGTGAAGATGTAGTACTCCGTCCCCCATTCTTGAACTGGGTAGACCACGGAGGTGTCGGCTGTGTCCTCCTTGTAGTTGAGGGACAGCACAGTGACTTCTTGGCTTGCCTCGATCAGAATGGTGGGAAGGTTATTCCAGCTGCCTTTCATCTCCACACCATTGGGAAGCTGGAAGGCCACACCCTGACCTGGGTCGACACTCTTCTGGTAAACCTGACCCAGGGCCGTTACCTTGACGTTGGTGCTTCCGTGGGAGGAGGGCAGAGCGGAGACCTCGATCACGAAGCGTGCTTGGTCATCCCCCATGTAGTTTTGCAAAAAGACCGTGGCAAACTCTTTCCCTGCTGGTGTGGCGGAGCAGAGGCCTGGAAAGACAATCACAAATATAATTGTCAAACGTCACATGTTCACCAACAAAAGCTGTTCACCATCACAAAGAAAACTTCATAAAGGGACAGTTCACCCAAAAAAGAGACATTGCTGTTGAGTTTTTAAAATGAATTTTTGGGGCGTGTTGAGCACCACAAACCAAGTGGCATCTAGCTTCTTTATATTCGAGAGAAGGCAGACAATATCTCAGCAAAAAAAGGCCAATATCTCCAGAACACCAAAACAATCTTGGGGGATAAATGGCATTAGGGGTAAGAGGAAACATGTATTTTTCATCTTTGTGTGATCTGTCCCTTTAAGTATTCAAACACTTTTCATACTAAATCTGAAATGTGGTGTATTATGCCTGGCTTGTTGTCACTATGGAGAACCAAATAATACAAAGAAGAAACTATAGTTCTTTAGCTCATTTTCTCTCCCTCTGGTATTTTCTGTATATCTTCGGCCTTGCTGTTTGGCCTTGTTATCTCATTTTGTTTTGTCTAAAATACTGGCTTGTTTTAGAATCCAGTTCTAACTTACCACAAAGCAGCAAAACAACGAAGCTATGAAGAAACCCGTCCATTCTTCCAGATAAGAAACAAAGAGAAGGTCAAGTAAAGAAGCTTGTCTATGGAGGCATATCAGCAATTTGAGTCAACTTGAGACCACAGTACGCAGTAGTACAGAGGAATTTTACAGCACATCTGATAAACAAGTACATTTTAGATATCAAGTAACCAAGCAGTACAGATTAATGTTAATCAAGTTATATTATGTGTTACTGTATACAGTTATAAAGTTACACTTGTAGAAATAATGTTACATTTTGCCATGGACATTGATCAGATGATTCTTACCTGAACCAGGTGTCTGGATGATGGGACTTAGGGTACATGGCCTTTTATTGAGGTTTGTTGCTCGACGTTAGCCAATCAGTAGGGTGTTTACACCTCTGTGGCACTTTCAAGTAAAGGTACCACATGGCACCACATGGCAAAGGCACCACATGGCAAAGTCACCTGTCCGGATGTTGGCACTGGGCAGATTCGTGTTTAATCAGTGGTTTAATCTGATGATAAAAATTGCATTTCTGTGTAACTTTATTTATTTATTTATCTATTTATTCATTACACACTTAGATCTTGGAAGACAAATTCCTTTTGTTTATGATACTGTTTGAGATATGTCTGGCAACCATGAGATTTTGTTCAGAATGTAATGTCCCATCATTGTCCCATTTAGGAACATTTGATCTCACAGTCTTGGTTTGAAGCGGTCACAAGTCCAAGATATCATCCAAGATCCAAGTCCAAGATATCATCACAAATACTTTTATGATGCCCCACCACACACCCGGACCCCCCCCCCCCACACACACACACACACACACACACACACACAGATTATATTTTAGTTTGAGAAACCACAGAGGTTGCGATCATGTACAATTTCAAGATTTAACATTTTGCTGTGGATGCATTAAAGTATGGTGATAGCTAATCAGCTCACCTCTTGTCCCAGTACACATGTCAAATTTGAGATTATTTATTCAGGGTTTGGCCTTTTGAGGGTATTTGTGAGAGTACTGAATGACAATTATTCACTGTTTGTTGAAGGCGGTAAACAGGAATTCCCACACCCATAAACATAGATAACGAATTTGTAAGGCCTACCTCCCATTGTCAAACAGGCAGTAGGTAGATTTAAAGAAACTTGATGGCAATCAAAAATTACTTTGAAGTGCATAGACAATCATCAGAAAACATTAGCCAGCAAGGTTGTTTGAACATTAGGGTGTTACTTACAATGTTGACAAAAATACACAATTTAAATGCTTTCTATCTCATAAAACACAATTTAATTAAATTGTGATAATTCAACTCACATGAACTGTATCCATGTGATCCTTCTACATCACAATGATAATTTTTTATTCTTGTTTTGCACTTTCAAATCAATGTCAACAGATGAAAACTAAGCTAATTGTGGTAAAAATATACTTATTCTGGGAAGCCATCAGAGTGATTAAGTACGTGTGGGAGTAGTGGTAAATTTGAGAATTACTCCAAATAAACACCTCCACATGTCACAGTCAGCAAAAACAGCAAAAAACAGACCACACAACTGTTGACCGATGCAGAAAACATCCTCCTGTCCCCTGCTGATGTTTTTAATAACATCAATGGGACGCCCACAAATGCACTCAACAGCCTGCCTAAGATAAAAGCATGGTGAAGATTCAGAGGAAGCATCTCAAATAAACGGAACAACGAAGCAACAGACTTGTAGAATCATGGGTTTGGCTGGATGTTTGGCAGGGTCTTGGTTACTTGTACTACTGGCTCTCAATTGTCCAACGCTTGGAGGTAATGTCTGCTGTTTTCATGTATCTAGAGATTGAAATGTCATTTATTCAACACAATAAAGCCTTTCTTTGTTATTTCAATTCGCAGACACTGAGAATGTTGTTCTTGAGTATCCCCTGCCCCAGGAGCCTGATGTTCCTTTCCCGCTGGCTTATCCTTCAGCTCAGAATATTGATGCCATATGCAAAAATGGAGAGTACCGTCGTCGGTACCCCCCCAGCTACTTCCCCCCCTCTGGTTACAGTCATTTTCGCCGTCGTGGAAAAGCCATCAACTGCTTGGAGTCTTGGTACAATATGTGTTGCCATGGAAATGTCCCACAGGATAACAACCAGAACGTGTGCTGTGCCCAGCAAGCTGTGAGTCCATGACCATGTGTGTCTGTCTTTTCACTGGCTATAAAACACGAAACTGGTTTTCTTTAAACTTTTTTACCTTCATTTCAGTGGCATCAGGCCCTTTCCCAGTTCTGTGAAGATGAGTTCTCCGTCAAGACAGTCGCATACCCATGCTGTAGGGTGAAAGGAGATAAGAGATGGATCTGTTTTGACACGAACGTCGTAGGCTCCTATCAAGCCTTCCCTGGCTACCAGGCTCCAGCACAGCTCACCCAGGAACCTGGCTTCATCTGGAACCCAGACCAATGCCTGCATGAGTAATAGTGACGATGAGTAGTTAGACATGCAAACTAGCTAGCAAGAGTAATGTAAAATAGTTGTAATTTGCATGCTCCAGCATGGTTTAACTAATGAGGCCATGCTGTGCTGTTGTGGGCTGCTTGTTGTAGCACAGTCTATTAGCATATACACTTTACAATGTCTTTACTCATGTTTTGAAAGTTTAACAATAAAAACGATTTTAGTTTGACATGGTTGCAGAGGCAAAGTTGCATTAATGGCGATAATTTGTTTCTTAAGTATCTATTAGATGACAGATGACAATAACATAATTTAAATCTTATCACCAATATCTTGTCATAAACAAATAAATAGGTACTTTCTCTAATGATGTGTTCATCTCCATTCCTTGGGTTGAAAATGAGACTAAAGGACTTCAAGTTTTATTAAATTCATTTGGTAGATTCAGTTAAAACATTTGAAATAGTTTAAAGAATTTGCCATAATTCATTGCTACATCTGCAGCTAAAGGAAATACAATCACAAACACGTATTAAAACCATTAAAACCCTGAATCCAGAAGGGGGCAAACGTCAGACGGTGGTGTGGGATAGGCTGGTTTCGAACACATACGGTTGAATGCAATGTGCGGGGCATGACAACGGGTGGTGTGAGGGGTGCTTGGTGGAGGAGACAGTAGAGCATGTATTGTTGCATTGCCAGTTGTATGATGTACACAGGGAAGGTTGGTTGAGAGGTTCCGGGAACCTGGACGGGGCTGGGGTGTGGTTGAAGTGGTGGGGGAGGGTGGGGGAGGTGTGGCGTTGGGTTGTGGACCGTACACACACTCTCCTACGCAGTAGGTGGCAGTGCAGGGTTTCCTTTTTAAAAGATCCGCCAATAAAATTCAAGGAAAAAGAAGAAGAAGAAGAAGAAGAGGCTAACGTCAACAGAACTTAAAGTTGAGCTTACAGCAGTTTAGCCAGCTACAATATACAAAAAGAAGCCGGATAACTCATCTATTCGGAAAAACGAATCAGATAAACTAAAGCACACAGACTTTCTGTTCGCTGCTTTGTTGTCTGGTAGATGTACTGTAGACGTTAACCTATTTTGCTAAGTTGTGGTAGCTAGCTACTGTAGCTAGCTAGCAACCCAGCCCAACTGGACTAGCTAACTTGCTTGATACATGGCTAGTCAGCTCCCGAGGTGTTTAGCTAAGTACAGCTAGCGAGCCAACCAGTTAAATACAAGTTAAACGCGGATAATCAAGCAACATTGCTAACTCTAACGTTTTAAAGTCCTCCATTCAATGCTAGCTACCTATCTATAACTGTACGTCAGTTGGCCAGCTAGCAAGCAATGGTGGGCTGGCTAAATCGATTATGTATCTAGCTAGTTAGGTAAATCACCGACGTGGCTTGCTTCCTTCTCTGTTGATTCTGTAACCAGTTAACTTTCTTGATATTATTGACACCACTGTCTAGACGTTAGCTCTAGCTGTCTCGTTAACAAATTAACTGAACAGGCAAGACCAACATTGCAATGGCCACAGCAGGGGTCTTATCGGGTCCCTCTGGTAAGAGTAAACACACTTTGTAGGACTAAGCATACTGGTACCTGGTCATTTTCTCGTCTAAAGAGTGAGTTACTGTCGTGTATAAGAGTGAAAACTTTTTGGAGAAGACGACATAGAAATACACAGCGTGGTGTTATGTGCAAGAAGCGAGTGTGTATGCCTTTTTTAGGTACTCCCTGACAATGTTTGCTTGATAACAATATCTGCTTACCACACATTGACGGTTTGTCTTGAAGTTGCATAGCTATTTTGTTGTTGATCCTTACGCAAGCGATAACATTTTTGTGAACACTTAGCCTATATGTAGTCCATTCAGCGGTTGCAAGGCCTTAATGATTCGTTCCATCCTTTAGGCTCAGGGCCTCGGAAGATGGCTTCTTTAGAGGTGAGTTAACTTAAGTCCCCTACCGATCATTCCCATCTTTCCTGTACCTACTAGTAACTCTTTCTCCTCCACAATCAGGGTCTAGGGTCCCCTAGTTCATCTCAAACCATGAAGAAGACGATAGGTCATCGTGGGATTGATCCTACTGGGGAGACCACATACAAGAAGGTCAGAGTTT
This sequence comes from Osmerus eperlanus, assembly GCF_963692335.1. NCBI lineage: Eukaryota > Metazoa > Chordata > Actinopteri > Osmeriformes > Osmeridae > Osmerus > Osmerus eperlanus. The sequence continues at coordinate 9,313,642 of NC_085037.1, forward strand.
GCAAGTCTATCGTGTCATGTTGTGTCTAAAGCACAAAAACGACATTTGGAATCTCTTAGGCAAAAGCCTTTGACAGTAACATTTTTTTTTTGTGTTTAAACTTAGTCATGTGTTGCAGCATTTTCAGTTTGACAGGATTAAGTGAAAATTTGGTTAAAATTCAGATTGTCAGCAGTAATTCGTACCATTACCTATTTAGATGTTTTTGCATATTTTGTGTATAGTCCCTACATTTTAGGGCACCAAACACCGCCTTGAACAGTTTAACTTTATGTACAATAAAGTAATTTAACTGTGCATGCAATTACTGTCTAAATTGTGCAACCAATATACATCAATAATGGGTATCTTAAATATAGATGCTTTTTTCCTTCAGTCTCTTGTTGAATGCTTAATTGGATTCAGATCAGGTGATTGACAGGTCGATTGTCTTTCTGTATGATAAAGATGCATGGTTTATAGCGTTTGCACTTTAACCTAAAAACATTGCATTGTGTTTACTCCAAAGCGCTGCTGGTAGACATAACTTAAGAAGGAAAACTGCCCAAGCACCTTTGGTTTTCATATGACTACCAATATTTAGTCTTGTAACTTGTTCTGTGCTAAGAATGGCAGTTTTGAAAGGTATAAGATGTTTGTTTTCTTACTCTAATCAGGTCAGAGTCCAGGAAAGGAAAACTTTCAGTGTGTGTTGTGATTAGAAAGCAGTCTGTCAGGGATTTTGATATACTTCATTCAGTCAGCCGCACCCCGACTGAGTAGAATATTTGTATTAACTAAGTGGAGAGTGTTTTTTTAACTCTACCACTGTAAATAACTTTCGTCTCCATTGTCGTCTCCTACAGACCACCTCCTCAGCCCTGAAAGGTGCCATTCAGCTGGGCATCACCCACACAGTGGGCAGCTTAAGCCAGAAACCTGAGCGAGACGTTCTCATGCAAGACTTTGAAGTGGTGGAGAGCATCTTCTTCCCCGGGTGTGTGTGTGTGTGTCTGTGTGTAGTTCAGTATGAGAATGGAGAAATAATTCCACTAGAAACATTTCTCAAAGTCTTCCATTATGTGACCTCTCCCATGCCTCCCCTGCTTATGCTTTGATTATGTATGTTTCAGTGAGGGCAGTAACCTGACCCCGGCCCACCACTACAGTGACTTCAGGTTCAAGACATACGCTCCCATCGCCTTCCGCTACTTCCGAGAGATGTTTGGCATCCGCCCTGATGACTACCTGGTAGGGCTGCCTCCTCCCCACAGCTCTGTTGTGTGAACAAGGAGGGAGAAACACATGATTGGTTGGCTCTCATTTGACGTGTGTGTTTGTTGTCGGTTGCAGTACTCACTGTGTAACGATCCGCTGATTGAGCTGTCTAACTCTGGAGCCAGTGGGTCCATCTTCTACGTGTCCAGTGACGACGAGTTCATCATCAAGACAGTGCAGCACAAAGAGGCGGAGTTCTTGCAGAAATTGCTTCCTGGCTACTTTATGGTAAAGAGTGTGTGTCCTTTGTGCAAATACAGTTACAGATCAAAATAATGTAAAATGATTTACATTTCGTCATTTAGCTGGGGCTTTCATCCAGAGCGATGTACAAAAGTTCACATAGCAACAGCAACAGGTAATCAAGGACTAGAAGAGCACAGTTTTAACAGTATTACAGTGTTAATGCCAAGGAACAGTCTGTGCAACAACAACAAAGAACTCACAAAAAGTCCAATTTGCAGACACGTAATGTTCCAAAGTGCTGTGTGTGGTGTGATTGAAAAAAACATTTAAATGTTGTGTGTGTCCTATTATATGCTTATAAATACAAGTTCAAAATCATATTGATGTCCGCTATTAAGGAAACAGTAGTCAGTAATGATTGTCCAACTAACTCCTCTTCTTTCTCTCCTCACTAGAATCTGAACCAGAACAAGCGGACGCTGCTGCCTAAGTTCTACGGGCTGTACTGCGTCCAGGCGGGGGGGAAGAACATCCGCATTGCCGTCATGAACAATCTGCTCCCCCGGGCTGTGAAAATGCACCTCAAGTACGATCTGAAGGGCTCCACCTGCAAGAGACGAGCCTCGGCCAAGGAGAGGGCAAAGGCCGTGCCCACCTACAAAGACCTGGACTTCATCCAGGACCGACCTGACGAACTGCTGCTTGAGCCTGATAACTACAATGCTCTCTGCAAGACCATTCAGAGGGACTGCCTGGTGAGGGATGAGGACCGCCTAGTAGGAAAACACAATGACCTGCTGGTCCCCGGTGCAAAAAAGTCAAGACAATCCAGTGTAGAATGTATTAAATTAGCCTTCAGTTAGATAGGAACACCATTGATTCTTCGCCCCATCAAACACTGACCCCTGGCTCCGTGGGCTCCTGTCTGCCTCTAGCTGCTGCAGAGCTTCAAGATCATGGACTACAGCCTGCTGGTGGGCATCCACAACTTGGAGCAGGCATGTCGGGAGAAGGGCAGTGAAGAGGCTCCGGGGGCCACCGACCAGAGGAGGCCACCGTGCCAGAAGTCGCTGTACTGCACAGCCATAGAGGCCATCCAGGGAGAGGCGAGGGGCAAAGCACACCTAGATACAGAAGACCAGTTAGTTTCACCTCTGTCTCTCTCTCTCTTCCCTTCTGGCAATCAGAAACTAGTTTAATTCAGTTACATCAATATTTGCTCTCCTGCATACTGGTTTGATTAGGGTTCTTCCGTTATTACTTTATGAAAGGTCTTCGTGTATGTTTTGTTAACTTTCATTCATCTGTTCTTGCAGCATGGGAGGTATTCCAGCATGTAACTCGAAGGGGGAGAGGATGCTGGTGTTTATTGGCATCATTGACATTCTGCAGTCCTACAGGTAAACATTAAAGAAAGTTTATTATTTGTGTGTATTGGGTGTATGAAATGCAATACTCAATATACGTAAAGTATTTGGACTGACGTTGAGTATTTGGACACTTTCAGGTTTGTGAAGAAACTGGAGCACTCCTGGAAAGCTCTGGTTCATGATGGGGTGAGAGTTTACTTGATCCCCATGTAAAACTTTTGGTCTTTTTGTAATTCCTTTTAGTGGTGGGATGTTAACCTTATCCTCCCTATCCCCCCCTCCCTCCCCTTAGGACACAGTGTCTGTTCACAGGCCAGGTTTCTACGCAGAGCGCTTTCAGAAGTTCATGTGCAACACCGTCTTCAAGAAGATCCCATGTAAGTGCATGCATGCGTGTGTGTTGGTCAGAATCCATGACCGCTGTTTCGCCCTCTAACCTGTCCCACGCCCCTTCCCCCTTCAGTGAAGACTTCCCCATCAAAGAAGAACCGGACCCAGAGTGCCCTCCGCAGGACCAACACAGCCACCTCCGGACCTGCTTCTCCAGCTCAGGACGTCAGCAGCACAGCCAGAGGCCCTCTGTCCGGCAGCACAGAGATACAGACCGAAACGGAAGGAGACAGTGGTAGGAACTATGGGGAGAAGGAGACTACAGACACGAAGAATACAGAGCCGTATTTTTACTGGTCTCATAGGATGGTTTGGTATAGTACGTGTACGTGTACGTGTCTTCACACAAACTTTTTACAATTCTACTCAGGCATGCAGTCAGGACGCCCTGACCTGCTTATGAAGACCCAGACACATGACGATGTCACCCGTAACTCAGCAGATTCCACCCACTCCAACATTTCTCTGGGAAGCGCTGGGCCCGCTCCCACACCTCCCCCTGTCAGGTATGAGGATGTGTGTGTGTGTGAGACGTGTCATCCGTGCGTGTGTATATGGAAGCTATTTGCCTTTCCAGTCAGGCTGCTATGGTATCATGTTTCTGTGCAGTTGTGTCATCACCCCTATTGTCCCCCCTTCTCTCTTTCAACCCCTGCAGGTCTGTTGGAGTGGAGGTGCACAAGTCAGCCAGCACCAACCAGGAGCCTCCTAGCACCTCTAAGAGGTAGGAAAATGAAACTGCATCCTCATGGACCAGAAGACCCATAATTCAGGTTCTTGGACTGGAGTATGTTGTTTTTTCCCTCTTATATTCACCTATGCTTTTTTCTCTGGGTGACAGTGTTGGGACACTGGACGAATGCATTGGTGGAGACATCATCTCACTGAGTGACATCATTCCACAGACAAGCACCTGTTATGTAAGTAGTCGGTGTGCCTGGATGTGAAGCCTCCAACAAAATGCAGACAACAAAATGTGGTCTAGTCATGTGTTGTAAAATAACAAGCTGTTTAAACATTGTTTTTTTCCCTTCTTTGCAGTGATTTCAGAGAAACAGTTGATGGAAAGACACTAGAAGACAAACCAAGTTGAAAAAGAGATGGAACAGAAAAGGCATTGCGACAGCCTTGAGGAGAAGAGCCAGGGGAGAGTTGAAGTGACTGGACTTAGAAGGGGAAACAAAGAGTAGAAAGACTAGTACAAGTGTACTAGAGAAGCTGCATGCCCCAATAACTCTTGGGTGTGGGCGGGGGGCGGGGTGAGAGGGCGGTGTTTTCTTAGTTCTACAGGTGTGACAGCTCTTCCTTGAACATCCTGTTGCCTGCAATGGACAGAGGGATCTGACGGAAATGGTGCCTTTGCTTTGATGACACTTGTGATGGTTGTGTACAGTTCTTGACAACCACATCCATATGGTGGTTATGGGCCATTGTGCAATTACTCTCTAAACCCAAGAGATATATCGCAGTCCTCAAATCAGTGAACAATGCTTTTCAACCCCTCATTCCTGTATTGGTGCCAGTTCCTGGTCATAGTGCTTTGGTTCTCCTAGAATGCAAGGCAATGGCTTGTGGGTACCTGGTGCTAAAAATAGAGATATACCAGTGTAGAATAAAACTTTATAATTGTTCTCAAGTTGTAGCTGGGCACACCAAACACAAGCACAACAGTAAAAGTAATCAAATGCCTAAAAAACGATCATCCTTTCTCCTCTTTCAGAGATCCATTCCTGCTGCCTTTGAACTGGATTGCTGCATACTTTCCATGTTGAACTTGCCTGTTGAACTTGCCTGTACTATCATTACAATGCTAGATAATGAATTGTTCCTGTGCTGTATGATGCAAGGACACTAAGGGAAAAGTACAGTAGTTCTTAGACATTTATCTAGTCATACATGGATACCCTTGAACAATGTGATTGTAAACATTGCTGGAATGTATAGTGTTTTTTTTTTGACATTTTACAGTGTTGTTGGACAGTAATTTGGCAGTTATGAGTTTACATATTGACCAAGCTACATACTCCCATCGATGCTGTTGTGAACTCTTAGATGTAACTTCTTGACCAAAACCTTTCCCATACCTTTACAGTAGGCTAATATTCAGGGCAATCAACCTTACAATAATCCTTAAGTACAGTGCCTGTGCCCACTGCATATTCCTCAAAAACAAGTTATAAGCCTTACTGAACTAAAAAGATCATCTTATATTTTCCTCTAACAGCTTTCTTGACAGTGGTGATAGTTGTCTGAAGTGGAGATATAGAAAGACATTTACAGTGAGACCAAAAGTGACCTACTAAGAATCATGAAGTTTGAGTTTCTGATTCAGACCCTTAACGTGCTTAAAGAACATTTTGTTCAAAACTCCTGTTGTTCACCCACGATACACAGGGATTTATGTTCATAGTACTAACTGGTGTATTTTCTCATTCAAATAGTGTTGAATTGTGTGCAGTCAGACACATTACTTCTCTGATGCATACAAAGTTATTTCTTAGGTAGTTAGTAGAGCTCAACCCTGAGAATGATATCAAAGTTTAACTATGCGATTAAACTATATAATAGAGTGCACCTACACACCAGGCAAAATTAAATATGTAATGTCATTTTCTCTGTACACACACTTTTTAATATGCCCTATATTCTCTTGAACCCCAAAGATTGAACAGAATTAGCTGTATATCGTTTCATTCTATGCTATAGAGGTAATATAGGTTATTATGTCTTTTTCAGACTTCTAGCTGTTCTTTGTCCCAATATGAGACCTAATAAGCGAGCTATTACTTTATTAACTGCAGAAGTAGTAACTCCAACTGTCTGTAAATAAGCCTATTTACTAATTACTACATATGTATTACCCTATTTTTGATGTTATTTATTGTCTTCCTCTAGCTTTAGGTGTTTTTATTATGAAGCTACTCAATATATTGCATATTGAGATAAATGAGATTGGAGACAGATTGCATTTACCTTGATGAAACAGGAACTAACATGCAACGTATACACTTTTTTATTTTTTAAATGGCCTACTATTTTTATACAGATCTTTACATCTGTAATATATTCCTGTGTTTCTTTTCTACTCAAATGTGCTTTCCTTTTTAACTTGTAAGATGGCACAAATGTTTCATCATATTGTGTGAATTGCCTCGGTTTCTTTTTACATGCATTTTGTAGTATTGTATTCTTGCCGGAGTTCTTAATTAAAACCAGAGAACAAACTAATTATGGACCTAAAAACTATTTTTTTTGGCTGTAAATCGCTCAATGCAAGCGCTTGATGCTCAGATAACAACCTCTCGACCAATTGAATGCGTTGTTATTAATTTCGTCATAGATAACAGAAAGTTTTCAAAATGGGGCTAGAAAGTACCATGGTGTGGTAAGAGAGACGGACAATACATTTTTTTGTGTATCTTCGTACATTATTTCACGCATATTTAAAGACATTCAACTTTCATTGATGTTGTAATCTTGTTCCTAGAGTTTAAATCAAGCTAATAGGCGTGTGGGGGAGATATATCAAGGGGTAGAGAACATTCACCAGCACAAGCTAGTAGCTAGCAAGATAGCAACCGCTGGCTGAGTCATTATCGTCGTCGTTGTCACAGTTAACAGGACAACATTTGTCTAAACTTTAAGACAACTTAACTAGTGTGATTGCTTGTTAGTTTCATAACATATTTTCATTTCATTCAGGGTATTCACCCTAAATAGTTTGCAAGCTCACGGGTTGGGGACTATTGCTAGCTTCGTAGTACTACAGTACAGTAGCAGTCCTCAGCTCGAGTCGCCATGATGAGAACGTTGTTGGCGTGTATAGCTACACACACTGTATAAAGACAGCTACATTTGAATTAATCTTATTTGCTGTTCACAAGGGTACGCCAATAGCACAATGGTTGGTAATGAGTGTTATATTCTGCAAGTCATCAGTACTGTTGGCAATGTATCTATTGACTGAAACTTTGTAATCTTGTCATTTGCTCAGCGTGGACAATAGTGAGTACATGCGAAATGGAGACTTTCTACCCACCAGACTTCAGGCACAGCAAGATGCTGTCAACATTGTCTGCCACTCCAAAACGCGCAGCAACCCCGAGAACACCGTTGGCCTTATCACAATGGCCAAGTAAGCTTGTGGTCGCCTTAGTTAGAGCCAAGGCACTTTGAGTTGAGTTATGGTCTAGATGCTGGCAATAATGTCAGAGAGACAGTCCATTTTTTAACGCTGGTGTGTTTGACTTTTTATGCTTGAATGCAGTAACTGTGAGGTTCTTTCCACACTGACGCCGGATGCAGGCCGCATCCTGTCCAAGCTGCATGCTGTCCAGCCCCGTGGTCAGATCTGCTTCTGCACTGGCATCAGAGTGGCCCATGTGAGTTCCCATAGCCTTTCAGACAGCAACATCCTCTTAGTGTTTTCAAGATGACAGAAATGTGTGAAATGTGGATGTCCATGAATGTCTGTTAATGCTGTGTTTGTGTAGCTTGCTCTTAAGCACAGACAGGGGAAGAACCACAAGATGAGGATCATCGCGTTTGTGGGAAGCCCCGTTGAAGACAGTGAAAAGGATGTATGTTGTATATTTGAACAATTGATGCTTTGTACATTTCATACTGGCCCAAGCCAGTTCTGTCCAAGGTAGAGAGTGTTTTCAGCAATATACATGTGGTTCATCACCATGGTTACTGCTCTCTCACTCTATTTTTCTCATCCCAATCTGACGCCCACACAGCTTGTTAAATTGGCCAAGCGTTTGAAAAAGGAGAAGGTGAATGTGGACATCATCAATTTTGGAGAAGAGGTGAGGGTTTTTTTTGCTAGCATTTTTCATTATGGAAATGTTTGGGAATTCAATTAAGTGGAGTTCAAAATAATAATCATGGAAACCATTTTAATTGCAAAGAGATTGAACTCCCTCATCTTTATTTTTCTCCCCTTCCTATAATAATATATTCCTAACTCATCCCATTCTCTTGATAGGAGCTAAACACAGAAAAGCTGACTGCCTTCATCAAAACGCTGAATGGGAATGAGGGGACTGGCTCCCACCTGGTGACTGTTCCCCCAGGGCCCAGCCTGGCTGATGCCCTGCTCTCCTCCCCCATTCTGGCCGGAGAGGGTGGCTCCATGATGGGCCTGGGTGCTAGCGATTTTGAGTTTGGTGTAGACCCCAGCGCAGACCCAGAGCTCGCACTGGTAACTAGGCTCTTGACAGACAGTTCCTCTGACTTAATTAGATACCAGTCCTGTGGTGGAGCCACATGTCTTACGCCCAGATGAATTCAAGCAGTACTTATCTTCGCTTGTCGCCTTGCCTTCCATCTTTCAGGCCCTGCGTGTGTCCATGGAGGAGCAGAGACAGAGGCAAGAGGAGGAGGCTAGAAGGGTGACTGCTGCCTCTGCCACCGAGGCTGGCATACCCACTCCCACTCAAGATGGTAATAAGAATGGCATTTTACTGTTTACTGTAAAAATCTGTATTTGCAAAGGGTGTACGGTTTAGAATGAGAGAATTGTGATCACAGTGATCACTAACATCGGTTTGTTATGTGTAAGAATCTGAGGAGGCTTTGCTGAAGATGTCAGTGTCTCAGCCGGAGACGGGACCGGCAGCACTGCCTGACTTCAGCAGCATGACTGAGGACGAGCAGATAGCCTATGCCATGCAGATGTCCTTGGCTGGAGGAGGTGAGATTCATTTTATCATCACCCACACTCATTCCAACACATTAGAGTTAAATGTTTTTGTCTCAAATGCTTCCCCTTTCCCATACCTTGTTATCAGAGTATGAAGATGCTATGGAAACAGGAGCCTCCATGGACACTGCAGAGTCAGCTAAAGTATGTTAATTCAATTGATCATTCATGACAGAATACATTACATATTGGAGCCAATACTGTGAGCTGGACTCTAGCTCAAAAGTGGGATTGACTCCTGTCTCACTGCTAATACTACCACTGTGTACTACTGGGTACCATCTGTTATATCCTGCAACTCTCCATTTAAATGTAGTCATTTAGCCCTCCACTCATGACCCTGTTGCCCTTCATCAGGAGGAGGATGACTATGATGTCATGCAGGATCCAGAGTTCCTCCAGAGCGTGCTGGAGAACCTGCCGGGGGTCGACCCCAACAATGAGGCCATCCGCAATGCCATGGGCTCTCTGGCTTCCCAGACTGGTAACAAGTCAGACAGCAAGAAGGATGAAGAGAAAAAGAAATAAAGCAGGGGCCAGATAGATACCTATGGAAACAATATAAATAATAGACTGGTGTGCATATAGTAGACAGCCATAGACTGAAACTCTGAAAATGTATATACAAATAGATGGGACTTCTGATTTGCCACACACCCCTGCATGACATGAAAACCATAAACAGAATTTCCTAAACAGACCATTGTAATTTTTTCTTTATCAACTGCCTCTGTTTGTTGATTGATTGATTTGATCTGTTGGTATTAAGTCCATGGACTGATTCAAGACAGCAATGTGAGACAGGGGTAACACTGGCTTGATGTCATGGATTTCCGTAGCATAATTTTTGTAATAAAGCACCAAGATGGAGTTCTAGTCTATTTTTCCCCTATATCATCCCATGTTTATATTTAACCATTGACAGAGTAATCTTGTGAACTGGGTACATGATGACAGGTGTCCAAGATTGTAAATCTAAAAGTCCTCCTATTTACATGGTTGTTTTTCTATTGCAATAAAAATATTGGTTTCTGGCATGTGTGTTTCATACATGGCTCTGTCACCTTCAGCCCGTCTGATGTTATATAGAGAGTGTGGAATATTTCTGCAGAGGGGACCATTTTATTATCACAAAAGGATGTCGAATGAAGAATGACATTAGACGTACAAACTGAGAAATTTAAACTGAGAAATTGATCATTTTTATGAATAGGCGATTGCATGCTTTGCGGTTGCACGTACAATAAAATTCCTTTTGATTCAATAATGTGATAGGACCTATTTTCATCATGTGACGGGAAGTCAAGGTTTTTCTGTTGAAGCAAGGAGGATAGTCGGGAATCTCGGATCCAGGTAAACAATCAAAATATAGGGGATAAAAAAACGACTAACCTTGACCCCATCCATAGTCCTATGCAATAACATGGCCCAAACTATTATTGCATTGCCAATATTGAAAAATTATTTATAAGTACATCGTTTTGAGTGCAAGCAATTATGGCCTCCGTTAAATGACCCCTCGCTTGCTTGGCTTGGCTGAGCGGCCAGCTAGCCTGTGTGTCTGGCTCAATGTGATGATGATGGAGGGGAAAGCTTAATAAACTCGCAGCATTGAGACGTCAGTGCTGTTTAAGTATGCATTTCCAAATAATCGTTGCAGTTCGATTTACGTTTTCTAAAATCATGCAAGTTGTATTGTATTAACTACTAGTGCGCAATCTATTTGCTAGCAAGTAGTTAGCAATCTGAACAAGAGGTGGCTAACTAGCTAGCCTAGCAGACGCTACTACGCTAACCTCCGTCTAGCGAACGTTAGCTAGTTGTTGGCATAAATGGTTGCCAAGACGGCAGTCTGAGCAGGAGCTGGCTAGCTAGCTAATCGTTTGCTAGCTGTCAGTGTCCTAAATTGCATGCAGGTCCGCGTCATGTAAAGAATAACATTGAGCTGTTTACTGCAAGTGTAATACCCTGAAATCGTAAACTAACCCAACGGTTAGGATTTTTTTTCGTGTGTTTCATCTGCTTACTTTAGCTTTTTTATAAGGTTAGGTGCATGATACTTGTGCATTGATAAACAATGCAATATATACAAATTATATATTTTCTGCCCCCTATTTTGCAGGATTCAGTCCCGTTATGGGGGACATGAAGACCCCAGATTTTGATGACCTGTTGGCAGCGTTTGACATCCCAGACATTGATGCTAAAGAGGCCATCCAGTCCGCTCCTGATGATGCCGAAGGGCCACATGGGCCAGGGGGAGCTTCTCTGGGCAAGCCAGATGGTGGGGTGGGTGTTGGACCTTCCCTGAGACCACCCAGCCCCCCAGACCCTCAGACAGACACATCCATTGTCAGCGTTATTGTGAAAAACAGAGTTCGTCCTGAGACCCTTGATGGTGGAGATGGAGACACAGACCAGGACCCGATTGATGGATCTTCCGGAGTGGCAGTGGGTCCTAGGCTGGGTGCCTGTGCCTCAGGCATGGCTGAATCAGAATCACTAAATCACAATGGGTTTGGCGCATCTGGGGTCTCTGCATCCATGCCTCTATCCCAGTCCCAATCCAACGGAGAGCCATGGTCCGTGAACACTTCAAAGACGGCTTCAGAGGGCGGAGGAGTCAGTGCTGGGTCAACGAAATCCGCTAAACAGGGCGGCAGCATTTTTAACAGACTGAAGCCTCTAATAGCACAGGGGTCCGGAGACCCTGTAGGTAGAGCAAGGAAGATGCAGCTCCTCCAGCAGCAGCATCAGCAACAACACAGCCATCAAGATGCAGGCCAAGATATGGTCGAAGAGGTCAAAGCCTCTTTATCTTCCTCTTCAACTGTTGTGTCTTCTCCTCTCATCCCGGGAGGACTGTCGTCTCCTTTCTTCCCTCCTTCCAAACCTCTACTCCCACCTCCTCCCTCTGCACTCTCCTCTCTCACGGCATTGAACGGCACTCCCAAAGCCACACCTGCAGGATTCCGCCCCCGGGACTCTGAAGAGGAGGATGACTCGGACCCAGACCTTGGAGGCCCGCTGGTGATCCAAGAGGGCCCTGCCTCTCCCACCTGCACCCCTCCCAAACTGACCCGACGGTTCAGGTCCCCTGCCTCCAGCTCAGACCCAGTATCGACCCAGCCCTCAGTCTCCATGTCAGCTCACCCCAAGCCCGGGGACACACCTTCTGGGGCCAGCTTGACCTCCACCCCACAGCCTGGTTCCACCAAGAGTCCCCCCCAGGAAGACAGACACCCAGAACATGTAATTGAAGAGAGGGATTCGCCCGAGAGTCCAGAGCCCGAGATGCCCAAATCAACTGCACCAGGGATGTCCAAGAGATGCTCCAGCCCTGCCGTGGCCTCCACACCACCGCCTTCAGACCTAAGAGAACCCAAGGAGGAAGAAGAAGAGATGGAGGTTGGGAATGGAGTGGAAAAGGTGGTTGAGAACAAGGCAGACACGGGGAAATCTGAAGGTGCTAGAAAAGAAGACGAAAAGATGGAGGTGGATGACGGCAAACCTAAACCCCTTTCCACTGAGGGGAGTGCCCCAACCCCTGCAGCACCAGGTGCTCCGTCCCGGCCCCTCAAAGTGCGGATAAAGACCATCAAAACCTCCACTGGGGGGATCACCAGAACTGTTACCAGGGTGGCCCCAAAGGGTGGTGCTGCAGCAGGCAAGAGTCTGGACCCCAGCAAGGCCCAACAAGGTGGACGTAAGGTCCCAGCCAACAAGGCCCGCAAAGTGGAGGCTTCGGCCGGTCGCACGGAAACACCTCAGCAACAGAAAGTGAAAGCTCTTAACGCTCTGCCAGTGTCCACTCTCGCTGCCAGCAGTGTCATGCTAGCAGCTGCGACCAAGGTTCAGAACAAGATGGCCGCCGCTTCAGACAAGGCAAAGGTCTCTGCCACGGCGGTCAGCATCACTAAATCGGCTGCCCTGCCCGCCACGCCATCTGTAGCCTGCTCTCCTAAGTTCTCTGTCGGCGGCGGTGGGATCAGTGTCCGTCCAACTGGCGCCAAGACTGCTAACGGAGCCGGTGCCAATGTCCTAGCCGGAACGCACCAGCCCAGCAAGCCGGCCTCCATCGTCAACAGCACAGGTGCTGTCATCTCCCGCAGCCAGTCCAGTTTGGTAGAGGCTTTCAACAAGATCCTCAACAGCAAGAACCTGCTGCCCAGCTACAAGCCCGACCTCTCGGCTCTTCCGCCCCCAGAGTGGGGGCTCCCGCTGCCCGCCACCGGGTACCGCTGCCTGGAGTGTGGTGATGCCTTCGCCCTGGAGCGTAGCCTTGCCCGCCACTACGATCGGCGCTCGCTGAGGATTGAGGTGACGTGCAACCATTGCGCCAAGAGGCTGGCCTTCTTCAACAAGTGTAGCCTACTGCTGCACGCCCGCGAACACAAGGAGAGAGGCCTGGTCATGCAGTGCTCTCACCTGGTCATGAGGCCCGTCACTGTGGAGCAGATGATTGGTCAGCAGGACATGACACCCATCGGTGAGCGTGGTTTGCAGGAAGTGTCGGGTTTTGTCTTTCGCCACGTTGTATGTATTCATGTTAGGAATGTGTGCAAAAATATACAAAGACCACATTATTCACCTAGGAATTAGCTCCATTGACCCATCTTCTCCACTCTCCATCTCCTTGTTTGACCAGGCATGCTCTCCTCTTCAATCCCCTCTCCTCCAGTCCCGTCGCCCTCCGCCTCTGCTGGCACTGCCGCGTCGGCGGGCTGCAGCCCGATGAAGGATGCCCCCTCCCCGGCCTCCACCCAGCCCAGGCCCATGCGCCGGGCGCCCCAGAGCCCCCAGGCCCTGATGCCCCTGCCCTGCAAGAAGGGGGAGGTGCTGCAGTACCAGAACTTCAAATGCCCCGAATGCCAGACCCAGTTCTCCGGGAAGGCCGAGCTCGTCGCCCACTTCCAGCAGATCAGGGCCACGCCCAACTCGGTGAGTCACGATGATAGACCTGCTTGTGATATTGGAGGGATCTACTGGCTTCAGATGGAATTGCTACAGCATCATAAATCCACACCTAACGCTGGAGAGCTCTACCTTACGACTGTTCCCCCCTCCTCCATCCCAGACCTGCACCCTGTGTTCCCCCCCGATGATGCTGCCCAACTCCTGCAGTGTGTCAGCCCACCAGAGGATCCACAAGCACCGCGCTCCCCATGTCTGCCCGGAGTGTGGAGGCATCGCCAGGCAGGCCAGCTTCCAGACTCACCTACAGGAAGCCTGTCTGCACTTCGCCAGACGCATCGGCTACAGGTACAGAGCGGCGCGCGCACACACCAGACCAGACCCATGCCTCGCAATGGAACATCACAATGACAAAACCCCATCAGTAATATTCTACAGTCAGTCTTCAAAACCCACCTTAAAATAACTTCACACACACGTCACTATCCCGGTGTAAAATACACTATGTTTGATGATCTGTGGTGTGTGATCATCCGTTGTGTGGTTCCTGTGTGCAGGTGCTCCAGCTGTCAGGTGGTGTTTGGGGGCCTGAACTCCATCAAGTCCCACATCCAGACGGCCCACTGCGAGGTCTTCCACAAGTGCCCCAGCTGCCCCATGGCTTTTAAGTCGGCCCCCAGCGCCCAGGGCCATATCAGCACCCAGCACCCAACCCTGACAGGGGGACAAGCCAAGTAATGTGTCCAAGAACCTAGCCTATGAAAACATCCTTTAGTCCTTTTCGAAGATTTGAATTTGGATATAGTCATGGTTTAATACATTTATGAATTTGTTTTCAAGAAGAGCATGGACATTTATTTTACTGATGTTTTTTCAATTTATATATTTAGCTTTTTTTTAATCATTGTTTTCTATTCCTTGTCTTTGCAGAATGATCTACAAGTGTGTGATGTGTGACACAGTCTTTACTCAGAAGCCCTTGCTGTACATGCACTTTGATACTCACCTGGCCAAGCAGAAAGTCCATGTGTTTAAGTGCCCTGACTGCACCAAACTCTACGCCCAGAAGGGTTCCATGATGGAGCACATTAAGGTTTGTTTTTTATGTTAACGGTGAATGTGGTTCTATAACAGTAATGTTTTTTTGTTTTTCTAAGTTCCTTGTGTGTTTGTCATTCTCCTTCCGGTTTCGATGTTATGACTGGCCAGACTGCCCACAGAGGCCTGTCAGTCAAACAGGAAGGCCAGTCAGATGCCGCTGCCACGCCCTCCACCAACACCCTGACCCCCTCCCTCCCCAAATCGAAGCCTACTGCAAAAACGGACAACTCGGACGGAGAGGACTGGGGCCGGGACCAGGAGGAGGAGGAGGAGGAAGAAGAGGAGGAGGAAGGGGATGACGACGCGGATGAGGACTACGAGGCTCCTGGGAGTCAGTCCAGCACCATGGATGTGGGCAGCCATGTAGGAGAGAGGAACTGCCAGCAGTGTCAGAAGAGCTTCGCTGACAGGGAGGAATACATCAGCCACATCAAGACAGAGCACGGCAAGGTAGCTGGAACACTCCCACACACACACGTCACACACACACACACATCACACACACACACACACATCACACACACACACACTCACACACCACACACACAGGTAGCTGGAACACTCACACACCACACTCACAGGCACTGATCCACACACTTCCATAAGATGTCTCATAATGTATGCATTCGTTCATTCTTGTTTTTTTGTGTGTTTGCAGTTCCCATGTCATATATGCGAAGGCTCGTTCAGCACCTCGTCCAGCCTAAGGAGACACATACGTGTGATTCACGAGGGCAACAAGAGAGTCTTCCACTGCCAGTGAGTCAATTGCCCTAAAACATTTCATTTATTTATCTATTTTATATATATATTTATGTATATGTATTTTTGTTTTCTTTACGTATATTTGAAGCTGTAGGAAGTACAACTATTACACGTGTATTTATATATGTGTGTGTGTGTTTTCAGATATTGCACTGAGGGAAAGCGGACCTTTAGCAGTCGGTTCCTACTGGACAAGCATATCCGGGTCCACCACGGGGTCCGAGCAGCAGATGGACAGGTCAGCCTCTAGTTTAGTGTTAGTCTCAAGCAGGAACAGCTCTAATGTCCACTTACTGGCATTCAACGATCACGCTTATTAAACTATGTATTGATCATCCCCCATCTCCAGGGCCCACAGACCAGAAAACGTTCTGCCCCAGGAGAAGGGCCCGGTAGCTCCTCGGAACTGGATGGCGAGGGCGGCCCCCCGGGCGTGAGGCCCAGTGGGGAGGACGAAGGCCGCGAGGCCCCGGAAGACGCTGGCGAGGAGGGCCCGGCCAAGAGGACGCGGGGCTCGGTGGCGACGGCAGCTCCAGACCCCGAGGAGGACGACAGCGTGTTCCGCTGTGTGCCGTGCGGTTTCACCACGGAGGACGGCGCCGAGTTCCAGCAGCACATCCCCCAGCACCGCGCCGACGCCGCCTCCTACCAGTGCCTGCAGTGCGGGGTGTGCTTCGCCTCGGCGGGATCCCTCGGGCGCCACCGCTTCATCACGCACCGTGTACGGGACCCCCTGGGCGACGCTGAGCGCGGCGCCGCCCGCACCCTGGGCTCCCCTCAGGGCTCGCCCTCCTCCCCCTCCTCCCAGCAGGGCGAGGACGGGGAGGGCAGCATGAGCTGCAAGGTCTGTGGCAGGCGCTTCGACAAGGCCTCGGACCTCAACACACACTTTAGGACCCACGGCATGGCTTTCATCACCTCCCACAAGACTGACAAGCCCCAGTAGGGGGAGTGACTGACAAGAACCAAACTGTCTGGATCCCCCCCCCCCCCGTGCTGTCTGGAGCCACCTGTAAGCTCCATGTTTTTATATTTAACACTCTGTGAATCTGACTGCATGTCGATCATTATACGGATCGTATAACTAAACGTAACAAGACTGGCCTCTGAGGGAACTGCGCCGTCTGACCACATGACCAGGAAGTGAGGCGTTGACGCCCAATCGCGCTGTGGGTCCCGTCTCGTCATCTTTCACCACCACACTGCTCATTTGCTTTGTCTGCACATTTGTTTCTTTCCACATGAAGCTAACTTCTTTTCTACATTTCGTACCGTTCTCTGTATTACATTCACCAACATTTTTGTACGCAGCATCGTCCATACCTTTTTCATACGGATTCGTCGGCTGAACAGTTGCGTCCTGAAGGCGTACAGTATTGCTATAACTCTTCACCCTGCCATCCTCTCAGAGCCACTGTATAAAGAAGCACTCTCGCTGGTCCCTAAGCTGTCGGCCATTTTTGTAATAAAAAGGCAGTGAAAAACTGTTCCATTCTCAAATCAGTGTCAGATAAAGCTTAGAGGCACCAGAAGCAAAAAATGGAGTACGAGGAGAATTTTAAACACTGATTTTAATGAATATTGACTTTGTAATATTTATTTATATGAAACACGTTGTTGTTGGTATTTGTGCTTTCTTTTGCTGCCAGTCTCATCTTAAGATGAAGCGCTATCGCCTGGTTAAAAGCGGTTCCATCTCTGTTGTTTGAACTTTTCGGTAGGAGTGGAGGTTACACACAGTTGTTGTAGCCCGTGTGGTGTGAGTGGTGGTGTTGTCTACAGTGAAGCTAGAACAAGAGAAATACGGAGTCTTGCCATTAGTGCACAACCTGTACGTTGTGATGTAAATACATATACAGTACACAAAAAGAAAAGCTTTTGAGTTTTGTTACTTGTTATGAAAATGTGAATACGTATAGTATTTGTACATGTACTGTTTGGTTTCTGCCCCCCCCCCCCCCCACACACACACACACACACTCCCCGCCACCACCAACCAATCTGAAGAAAAACAGGAGAGTACTACATTATAATGAATGGCCGAAGGGAGCGTGAGAACACTGGCATAGTGTCTTTCAATAATGTGTATGAAAACAGACATATATCTCTTTGATATGATTCTTTTTGTAATACCGTATACAGAATCAGTGCTTGCTGTCCTCCAGTTTCATTTTCGATTTGTTTCATTACGACCTTTATGGTCTTGTGAAGGAGGCCTGTTTGTATGGATGTTGTTCTGTTCGTTTTTTTTATCACCTAATATCATATTTATATAGCAAAATAGTGAATCCATGTTTGTCCTTTTAATTTTCTATGGTTGTGGTCTGCTTGATGAAAATGCCATACACTTTTTGTGTCGTTTTAAAATAAATGTCTGAAAGTGAACATGGGTTATTTCAGTAATAATTTATAGAAATAAACGGTAGACTAGTAATTTGTCACACTATTTACACCTATTTAAGTGCTTTTGTAATTACATTTACATTTATTCATTTAGCAGACGCTTTATCCAAAGCGACTTCCAAGAGAGAGCTTTACAAAGTGCATAGGTCACTGATAATAACAACAACAAGATAATACCCCCAAAAACATTGCGGGTAGCCAAAACATGAAGCACATATTGTGAACAACCAAAATAAGTGCCAAAGGGAAGAACCATAAGAGCATGTATGTCACTGTTATTAGCCAGACATAATTAGTCTTATTCCCTACAAGGTCTATGAATGGGAAGCCACAACATGTATGGGTACGACTGATACCAATGCTTTTTTCCTTTACATTGCTGTCCCACACTGCAACTCCTTTGGGTAGTAAATTAGGTCTGGTTCTCCCTCCAACTTCACAACGTGCTTGCCCTCAGCGTTCATATCAAGGCCAGGAGGTTCGGAAGAGGGCCCCGGCTCTAGATGGTGGACCTCGATCATGAGCACGTAGATGAGTGTACCCACCAGGGCACCGATATTAGTGGCCACCAGCGGCACCCACCACCACCCATCTCCGGCACTGGGAGGGACAAACAGGGAGCATTAGAGTAGAGTGAGTCAGTGTCTACCATAACCCTTTGAGAGGAAAGGAGAAAGAGAGAGGGGGGAGTCTGTGAGTGTTTGTCTGACCTGAACACCTCTCCAGCCCAGCCAGCGATATAAGTGAAGAGACGGGGCCCCAGGTCCCTGGCCGGGTTCAGGGAGTAGCCGCTGTTGGAGCCCATGGACACCCCAATGCACAGGATCACGGCCCCCACCAGGACCGGCTCCAGACCAGGAAGGGCCGGGGAATTCCTACGGTCCCCCAAAGCCAGAACGCACACCAGCAGGGCAGCTGTACCAATTACCTGAACAGCATCGACCAAACACGCCACAAGTCACATGATGGTGAGTCGATAGTATATAGGCCCTTTTGCTCTTCCTTGATTCTATTTGGTAGAAACGATTTGTCATCAATAAACCTTTGCCCAGGAAGATAAGTGATTTAAGTTCTGGAGAAGTGTGAGTAGATACTTCTGGTTTCTGACCTGGTCTATGACTCCACCCCACAGACTGAGGTAGTCAGCAGGATAGGTTGTGAAGATGCCCGCTGTAGCAGTAGGTCCGGTCACAGTCAGTTTACCTCCACCAAAGAACATTATGGCGTCTTTAAATACAAACACACACATATTAGATTGTGCTTCTCTGTTATTAGCCAGACTTTTTTTTTTGTGATTTAGCAGATGCTCTTATCCAGAGTGACTTCCAGGAAGTACAGGGACATTCCCCCGAGGCAAGTAGGGTGAAGTGCCTTGCCCAAGGACACAACATCATTTGGCACGGCCAGGAATCGAATTAATAGCCCGATTCCCTAACCGCTCAGCCATCTGACCCCCAGACATTTGATAGTATACCTGAAATGGCACTCCAACCACGAAAGGATTGCCATGGTGGAGGGAATTTGAAGTCATTTCCAACTCGCGCTGGTGCAAATGATGAGGTCCGCCATCACGTCTAAGTTTAACACTTTATTTATAAACACGTTAAAAACACGCTTACAAAAAGGACTGTTCCCACGGGTTAGGTTAAGGTTGAAAAACGATGAGGCTTCCTAAACCCTAATTCCAACCACGCTCACCTGTGATTCCCCGTCTTCTAACCCCTTTTATAGGCTATATTAATCTATTAAAAATAGAGTCGGCTCTTCAGATATGCGAGCCAGCTCCCGACGTTCACCTTCAAGAGCCGGCTCTTAGAGCCGGATCGTTCGCGAACGACCCATCACTACAGTACAGTATCTTTAGTCCTTAGCCACCGGTTGTTCTTTGCGTGCCTGTCTGTACAAAGAAAAACCTTTTATCATGCATCTGATCCCCAAACCATCTACTGCACCTGCTACAAGGGATATTGGACAAAAAACTGTTTTACAACCAAACAGGTTTACAACCGTTAGCCCACAAAGAAGACTTGCACTTTCATCATGATAGTGTTGTGGCCGAAAACTGTCTGAAATGAATCTAAACTGATGTGTCTCAATGATGTGCTTTTATCTCAAATATTGTACTTTTAGCTTATATTGTCATGAGTAGGCAGTCTGGCAGTTTTCAGAAATAAAATCGGTGATTGGACGGCGATGATAGGCCTATGTGAGACTGAGACAGGAACCACAATTGTTCCCAAATGTGAAGCTCTGGCTGGAAAGTGTTAATTAGTGTTACATTTACAGTAGATCTAATGTTTCACAGTGAAAAAAAATTGACATTTGATGTCTGAAGAACAAAAACAGAACAGGTACTCTAAGCTGCACAACCTCTACAGTCTACACTATCTAAAACTCATATTCTTCAAGAGTCTTTCTGTATATTATCAGTCGATCTATCTTGTCATTATTTGCACTTGGTGTTGTTCAAATACAAGTTGGGATAATGTAACATTTTAGCAGGGTTGGGTAGGTTACTTTTTAAATATTATCTGTTACAGTTACTAGTTACCCATTCACAATTGTAATCAGTAACGTAACTTTTGGATTACCTAGACTCAGTAATGTAATCTGATTACTTTCCATTACTTTTGGATTACTTTCAAAACCTAGTTTTAACC
Organism: Osmerus eperlanus; assembly: GCF_963692335.1. Lineage (NCBI taxonomy): Eukaryota > Metazoa > Chordata > Actinopteri > Osmeriformes > Osmeridae > Osmerus > Osmerus eperlanus. Next base: position 9,334,395 of record NC_085037.1, read on the forward strand.
AGTGGAAGTTTGTTTACATAACCTGAAATAAGACTAAATCAAAAAACGAATTCTGTTGCAACCCAGAAACAGTTGCAGCAGGACATACAGAAGCACTCCAGAATAAATAGAAAGGTGACCCCAATTTATGTCAATAAGGGGATTACACTCTAAGTGGACTGTTGGCCAGTGGTAGTGTACCAAAAGAAAAAAAGGATATAGAAGGTCCAATAATGGCAGTTGACATATAATGCACAATATTATTTACACACTTGTATTTATTGTTTGAGAAATCAAATGCATAATTGCTAATTGTGGAGGACAAAGAATTACAGTTACAATTATTTTGTAATCGGATTACAGTAATCTGATTACTTGTAATCCGTTACTCCCAAACCCTGCATTTTAGTATAACATTTGGTCAAATCCAGTGTCAAAGGACTGTGCCTCATGTCACCACATTATTTTTTAAGGTCCATTTTGACTTGACCAGTTTTCTGACTGTGCTGTTGTCCATATTGTTTAGGCAAATGTTTTAAATGCGACTTACCACTCAAGCGTAGAGCTGCAAGGGTAGCCATAAAAGTCCCCATGACTAATAAACAACAAAAGACAAATGTGAGTTACTGACAGATGCCATAAAAACACATCTCCTGAAACTTTCATGTCACCTCACAAATATTGGATGAAGAAACGAATCAGAAAGAACAGTCATTTTTAACCAGTACTATTTGTTACTGCATCTTCTGGCATTGTAACATAATAATCTAAATATCTAAATATATGTACATGATATACTGTCAACATGTGCTCTATTGGTGCTTGAATTTGTTTCTGTCTGGAAGGTAGAATCTAAGCATCTTCTCACCTGTATGGATTGCTGGTGTGTGGGCATTCTGGTGGCCAAGACTTCAATTGTTAAAGGTTCCCACCCAAGAGCCAATCAGCATTCAGTTGGCATGGCTGACGTGGTGATCAAATAGATCCAGACGTGCCCTAGCTTCACCAAACACACTTTGTATCCAACATCTTTTATCAGACGATGTTCTTTTTAATCATCTGATTTTTTGAGTCTGATAACTATTTTTGTGGATAAATAGTGTGTGTGCTGTAGAATGAGGTACAAAATATTTACAACAAAGCACAACTTAGATCTATGATTGCAGACTCATGTAGGATGTGGTATTATCAATAGTATTCCCTCACCATTTTATAGGTGTTTAATATCATACTTTGTTTACAATTGTTGTACTGCATAACAATCAAGCACTAAGGGCCTTCTTGGATGCAAACATGGATCTGATATCATTGATGACCATTGCATGTGACTGTGCATTTCTCAAGAAGAGGGCGTGTGTGTTCTCATTTAAAACCCATGTGAGAGACTCCTCAAGACCTGCTGTTCGTTATACGCTGTTGACAGGCATTGTTATTATGTGGTTACCACCCATAGAAAGCCTATGTTTTGATTGGGATTGGAATGATAAATGCTACTTTCTACCATTTGAATCACAAGTACAAGGTACAAGTGGGGATTGCTTACAGGCCAACAGATGAATTGCGTCATTACGGACAATGGACTTTCAAGGAGTGGTCAGCTGTTTGCACCAGTGGCTGTTGAGTTAAGATTATTGATATGAAACAACTTTGTTAATCACAAACAGTATTTTTCCCAATGCCCCTGAATCTTAATTCCTTGTTTTCCATAGACTTATCGACAGGTAGGTTATGTTCATCACAATAGGCCTGTTTAAATCAACTTTTGTATTCATCCTCCTAACACCAATAACCATGTATTTCAGGTGCTGTTGTTGAAAGGTAACCGTGACCATGTCTAGTCCCGTCAGAAGTGTTGGTGGACAGAGAAGTATTGAGGAAAGCCCTGCCCACAATGTGGAGTCCAAACGTCTGGGCAGAAGCAGCTTCCTCTTCTCCGGCTGGCGGAGGAGCTCCCAGTCATCCCCAAGGGGTGACACAAGGAGCGATATCAACAAGAAACTCTCCTCCCTGGTAACCTCCCATAACGATGAATACACAGCCGATCCCTCTCTGAATTGCTCCTCCCAATGTTTCTTTCATTTTTTCTCCTGTTGAGAGTTTTTCTGGGAGTTTTTCCTTGTCTTCCTTGAGGGTTTAGGTTGGTTGAGGGGCAGTTCTATGGGCGTATGTGAAGCCCTCTGTGACATGCTTGCCTGTAAAAAGGGCTATACAAATAAATTTGATTTCATTTGATCCCAATGGCCAGATGGTGTCTGAAGAATCTACCATCTCCAAAGATGCAGAACATGTTGACACTGAGCCACAGGAGACTGAGGAAGAATATGATAGCAACAAGTCGTTCTTTTTCCAGAGAAAGTTTGTTTCTATGCTTCAGCCGGGGGTCAACAAGTTTTCTCTGCGCATGTTTGGCAGTCATAAGGGGGTGGCCGCTGAGCAAGCCAGGGTCAAGTCCTTTGGAGTGTGGATCATCCACCCCTACAGTGACTTCAGGTAACACAGAGGAAAGGGAGAAGTTAGGAGGATGGATGGAAAATTAACAAGATGTCCTTGTGTCTTCAGAAGGCAACTGGCAGATGCCAAACATATTATTGGATGACTCAGTCTCATATCCCTCAGTTTATCATCGGCTTTTATCATTTTGTATGAAGAACACTCAGATTGCGACCTGTCAGGCGGAGAAGGTAAGAGAGACGGACCCTTGATATGACAAACTATCCAGTTAACTCCTGTCTATTCAGTTAACTCCTATAAATAAAGGTGAGAGCACTGCATTTGTATTCATGGTGTATAGCTGTACGCTTAAGATATGCTAAACTCCTATGTTGCATTGTGTTTGATACCTTTGAGTATCAGGGGTATGCAACATGAGTTAAGTCACACAAACTCTTGGTACCCCATGTCTCAATATGAACTTTTGTGGGGAATATTCTCTCGAGCCAGAAGTGTGTCAGTGTGTGTGTTGGGGGGGGCTTATGTTCAAGTGTTCTGGAAGTGCTATGTGCTTTGAACATCACTGTCTCCAGCAGCACGATTTGTCAAAAGATTCCCTTCTCCTAAGTCTTTGGATTTATTCAAAAGTCTGATTTGTGAGAGTAACTCATACACAATATATGTAATATTTTACCTGCTAATGTTTTGATTTTCAGACTAAAAAGGCAGAAGAACTGTTAACAATAGTGAAGGAGCAAAAGAATCATGAAGGTAAGTGATTCATTTGAGGGTCTTGTCCAACGTGAGATTGGTCAGCATTGCAACCTTGTGGTGAAAATTAATGTTAGTCTTTTATGCTTTTTTGCTTCAGTGTTTAGGTCTGCATATTTCTGAGCAGGAATATGAAAAAGGAGACAAGACATATACATTAAATCCCCTAACTCTTTTGGTGTTCAGCTGCCTTCAAAACGGAAACAGTCTTGGACTGCAGAGCTTACCGATCTCAACTAGCAGTTGGAGAAGACAGCCAAGTGTGTGAATTTGTCAAACAGGACTCAGCAGCTGCAAAATGAGTCCACATTTAAAGAACCTTTATGGCTACTTATCACAGCTTTAGATTAATGTACCATTATTGTTACATTCTTGTTATTGCTTCAGTGTAATGTCATACTAATACTAAAACATTTTGTTTCCTCTAGGAAACTGTGTCCTGCCAAAGAGCCTACAGCAGCTGCAGCTGCCCAATGATGAACAATACTGTTTCCTTCTCTCTGGTTATCTCTGGTTGTGTGACACAGAAATTTATTTTGGCAATTAGATTTCTAGTTCTTTATTGAGTATTATTAGGTTTTCCAAAACCATCTCCAAAGCTTTTAAAATATTCCTTCATCCAAAAGGAATGGATTTTATTGGGGAGTCCAAGCACCAACAAGTGAAGTGTTTATTGGTCGTTTAATGGGAGTCAAAAAGGGTCAGTGTTGTTTTAACAAACGAGTGTGCATTTTCTAAACATCCCCTTGATAATCTCTATTAAGACAGTAATGAAGGATAATTTGTCCTTTACATATAAATTCTGCATAAAATAAAAAATAAAAATAAAACCTGTCAGATACATTGTGAGAAAGATAAGCAAAAACAGACAGTAAGAACCTGCATACTGCAATACATATAAAATCTCTTACAGTTCATAATTCCCATACCAATTGTTATGTTGAAGAATAAAGGCTGAAGAATGAAACTTGAATAAAATGTAATCTAAAATCATTAATGATTAATAATGTATCTATCAATTGCCATGTTGAAGAACAAAGGTTGAAGAATAAAACTGAACATCTAAAATCAATAACAGTTTATCATTTCTGTACCAATTACTACGTTGAAAAACAAAGATAAAACTGTAAAATCATCCCAACTCTTTCATTAAGTGAACGAGATTCTATTATTTGGCCATGTCATGACAAAGATCATTGAAGACTGCATCTCAGTTTTGATGAGTTGTTCTCTTCGAGACCATTTCAATCTCCCTCAGCAAATGTTCCCTGTTATTGGTGATGTTCTGGCCAGCCAGCTCCATCAGCTCAGTAATCATCTCTGGACTGTAAGCTCCTTGGAATGTTTTGTATTTCTCTCGCAACTTACTCAAGTCCTCAACTAGAAAATAAAGCTGAACGTGTTAGAATGTAATCCTTAAAAAGTTCCATTGTATGCAGCATATGAATTAGGCTAATTGCAATTACCTTATGGGTCACATTATTTATTGTACGTTAATATTATTTGTGATGCATTTACAATATATGCACTAATGTCTTACCTTTACAGTTTACAATGTTGAACAATGGCATGTGGATCACAGTTGGAGTGTTGACGCCTTTGAAGACGTAAAAGTCCTTTGGAGTTTTTTTGGCCTCAGGACTCACAACAACAGTTGGTAATGGAATTTTCATCTCCTCACATTTTTTGTGTGCCTCCACAACTGTCTGAAAGAAGTAATCAGGAATGTTAAAATAAAATGAATGAATGACAAATAATGAATATATTTGCTTTGTGAAAGTTGAGGACAGCTAAAGTGACCAGTGATCAGTACTGTATGTACATTTGTAAATATATCTAACTACCTCCATTGGGTTTCCTCCACTGAAGTCAAGGGAGATGATAAGATCTATTTGTCTCTCAGGCCTCAGAACACAGAAATATGGAGAATTCACCAGTAAACCAACATCCTTAAAATGTCTGATTTGTTCAGTCAGAATTTGTGGAGCAACATCTGGAGCTGGAAATTAGACCAGAACATGTGTTGCATGTAACACAAATCTGCACCGATAGTCAGCCAGAAATAAGTTCTGTGCTAATTTACATTTATCCATTCAGCAGCCACTTTTAATCAAAGCAATGTACAAATTAGTGCATGAAAGTGCAGAATATACAGTAGTCAAGTTCTAACAGTTGATGACTTGAAACTTGTCTTGATAGGGTCATTCACAGTTGAACTTGTAACATAACAACTATAAAATAACTTTAACGTGAAGTATTTAAACAAATATGTAAAACAATCTGTATTCTTGATCTGAGGCAAAGGATCTGTTAACAGAGAATACGGCCCATACTCTTGACCTGGGGAAAGGATCTGTTAACAGAGTGTATGGTTTTATATATACAGACCAGGGGTGAACCAAATGTATATGTTACTTTTAAGATGCATGTTTAAAGTTGTTTTCTCTCTTGAACAGAGATCTTATTGGGATTTTTATTTTTGTTTGAATTGTTTATCACTTGTATTATTGTTTTTATTGATTTTATGTAAAGCACCTTGAGCTACAATTCTTGTATGAAATGTGCTATATAAATAAAGTCTTACTTACTTACTTACTTACTTACTTACTTACTTTAAGATATTGGACATTTTAACAATCTTATCAGAGTGCACAGATTACTTCTTAAATCACCTGTGTCATGTGTTGCATTGTGCAGAAAGTTATACTGGGTTCCCCAAATCCAAATTCCTTTCAAGACGAGCTCCACAATTGTTAATATGAACTTTACAATAGCTCTCCATATTTCTATAACATACAAATTACAAGATTAAAAATAATCAAGAGAATATTAATAGTTAAATCATGGCAGATAGCAAATACATTAGTGTTGATGATGTGATGACATTCCATGAGAGGTATAAACAGTGATTCATATCAAACCCAACCAACTTACCTTCTTTCAGGTCATCGAACCGGTCAAAGATGGACTCACACACTTGGCAGGTATAGTGGGCCAGTTCTTGCTTAGAACTTACAAGTTCTGTTCTCCAAAATGCAGTCTTCTCTGTGAATGATAACACAAACTTAAAACTTCCCTGTTGGATAGTTCATTTAGGTGGTAAAATGGGTGCCTCATGAGTGTTCTCATCAATCTGTGGGAGAAAAAAAGTTATGTTTGACATCCAGAAGAAACAGTAAAACATGCTGCCTGAGAGCCAGTGTCCTGCGAGAAAACATGTTAAAACATGAATACTGAAATAGCTTCTTAGATTAATTTATTTGTGGTGAACTGGTTCATAAAAAAAGATGTAAGGTTGAGATCTATTGATCACCTATTTAATTTTTTAGGGGAAACATTTACTTACTTCTTTAACTACCATAGGCACAACAAGTGCAGCCCAAGCATCAGTCAAGTTGAAGTTTTCATGGCATTGAAAATAGTTCAGCAATTTTTCTCCTCTTGCTAATCTGCTCACATGATCATCCACAAGCCTGTGGGCAATTCTCATTTTCACTTATTCAATTTTTTTAGACCAGTTCGACTCCTTGTAAAGACTGGTCATGCACCTACAGGAACAAACATAAGTCTGTTATGTGACCTGTGATTATATTACCTTGACATGCTGCTATTGGACTGATAACATAAAATATTGAAATTTGAAGTTGTATTGCCATAACCAGAGCCTTCATCAACCATGTTTCAGGTTCTAACTGTATGCAGGGTGCTGTTACCATGTGAAACCTGACACCTCACAAAAATAGAGGATAGAGTCCAGGAGATCCTCCTTCTCCATCTGATAGAGTGATCCCAGAAGTCCAACCATTGCTCTCTTTTCTCCTCCGGATCCCAGCAAAGCAATGTTAGGAACCTCAGGAAGTGGAAACATTTTCACCATGACTTGATTTAAATGTATTTATGTTTCAATGACACACAATATAGAGTAAAACATACATGCATTTAATTGAACCCAATCTATTACAACTACCTGTTTGTATGCAACATGAACATGATTCCTCTTCATACATTTCTCAATAATTGGTTTCCTTTTCTCAATGTGCTTTTTTTCTCCACTGTTAAGGGAGTGTGCGATTCTTCATGTGTGATTATTTAAACAGAGAGAGAGGGTAGATTGAAAATGTACAAACACAAGTTAGCATCTAGTGAACATGGCACCGAAATTCCAACAGAAATGCAAATTTTACCTGATTTGAGACATCAGAAAAATATCTAACAGCACAGCTGAGAGTTGTCCTGTTAATATTATGAAACTTTCCATAGAGTGAATTTAATTAGTTAGTTAATTAGTTACAATAGTAACCTGTAATGTATCCATTTTGTTCAGTTATAAAGCTGAAATTCACGTAAAATAGCCAACCATACCTTTAGAAGGGGGTGGGTGGTGTGCTTCTGCTTCGTTTAATATTTTTAAAAAGTTAACTACATTTATACAGTTATATTCCACCAACCAGCCAATCAGAAACACAACCCCCCCCCCCCCCATCCCTCCTACTCCAGGACAATTGTGGGTCATAATGGCAGACCAGTTGAGATACACATCCTAAGAAGAAGTTCTGTCGTGGCAGAGGAGGGGAAAGGTGAGAGGGCCGCTGCCGTCATGACAACAGAAAGAATATCTGCTGAGAGTTGTCCTGTTAATATTCTGAAACTTTATAGGATAGAGTGAATTTAATTGTGGGTCCTAAGGTTAGATCAGTTGAGAAACACTTCCTAAGAAGAAGTGTCTCATTGTTTGTGGCATTATGGACAATGGAGGAGTGGTCAGCTGTTTGCACCGGTGAGTGTTGAGTTAACCACATGCACCGTGTCTTTATCCAAGCCTTAAATGAACTGATAGGATGATTTTGTTTTTTTTGTTGACTCTCTCCATGCACAGTAAATACTTTAAATGATCAAAACTCATTACAGAGTTCATCCTTGGAGGGTAAAGGGCAGAATTGGTGGGGTTCTATGTTTGTGATGTCACTTTAATGTATTTAATGTAATACGACCAGCACCCAGAAGAAGTGTCTTAATGTTTAACCCTTGAATGTAATTTGACCAGTGTGGGATTTGTTATCAAATTAATTTTTGATCTACCAGTTGATATTTCCTTTTCCATGTAAAAATCAAATGTATCTCCCTCAAAATCATACAACAGCTCATATACATAAAGGTACACATGCATGCACACACAATCTCAAGATTCCTATTGAACAAACACACACACACACACACACAATCCAAAAATTCCCATTCGGCAAAACCACTTGGTTCATTAGTCTGCCCAAACTTGAAAATTAGTCAAGTCAGATGTATTAAGGACCAATGGGTCAAGTTTCACATTGACTACATTCAACTAACTCAGTGTCTTCTAACCACACAGATTAATGAAGACTTTAAAAGGACCTAATTACAGAAGCAATGGCAATCACTTTGAATATAACCTCCTAATATTCGGTTAACAGTCAGTTATCAAGGATGGCCGGTGTGGGCGACCCACTCAAGGAATGGTCTATTATGTATGCATGGGTGTGTGTGTTTCTTAACTGGTGGAGCTGGTGTGCAGAGGGTGGTGTGGTGACGTGTACTTCGGATCCATCAAAAAATCTAACTGTTATGTTATTTATAAGTTACTGAATTTCCATTTACCTTGAGACACCGAGTTAATTACCGTCTAAAGTTATAAAGTTACATGCAACCTACCCCCCCCCCCCCCCCCCCCAAGGTAAAGGGCTAATTTGGTGGGGTTCAATGTTTGTAATGTCACTTTAATGTATTTAATGTAACATGATTAAGTTATATGCCACCACCCAGCCAATCAGAAACACATGACAAATGTGTGTCTTATGGTTAGACCAGTTGAGAAACACTTCCTTAGAAGAAGTGTCTCAATGTTTAACTCTTGAATGTCCTTAATTTGGCCGGTGTGGGATTTGTTATAAATTCCTCTTTGATCTACCAGCTTATATTTGTTTTTCCATGCAGGGTCGGACTGGCCATCGGGAGAGCCGGGAGATTTCCCGAACGGCCGGTCAAGCGGCCGTGGCATAATGCAAAATAATATATTATAATAATACATGGTCATGGTCCGGTCTGCGTTTCAAAGTCCCGGGCCGTTTTTCAGTCCCAGTCCAAACCTGTTTCCAGGTAAAACTCAAATGTATCTCCCTCAAAATCATACACCAGCTCCTATACATACAGGTATACATGCATGCACACACAATCTCTAGATTCCTATTGAACAAACACACACACAATCTCAAGATTCCCATTTGGCAAAGCCACATGGTTCATTAGTCTGCCCAAACTTGAAAATGTGTCAACTCAGATGTATTGAGGACCATTGGGTCAACTTTCACATTGACTACATTCAACTTACTCAGTCTCTTCTAACCACACAGATTAATGAAGCATTTAAAAGGACCTAATGCCACAAAAGCAGTGGCAATCACGTTGAATAGAACCTCCTAATATTCGGACAGCCAGTTACATACAATACACACACAATCTCAAGATTCCTTTTGAACATACACATATGCACACACACACCCGTAAACACACACACACAATCTCAAGATTCCTTTTGAACATACACTCATGCACACACACAGCCGCACACACACACACACACAATCTCAAGACTCAACAGTGAATGATTCCTTTACTTGAGAACATGACACCTGGCTCTTTACAAAATAGGTGACTGACAAACCTGAAACAAGACACTGTGTGGACAGGATAGTTTGCAGGTTGACCTGGTCACTTTACGCCACAGCAAAGCAAAACACTACTGTGGTTAATAGGATAGGAAAACAATAGGATAGCCTACTTTTGAAAAATATGATGCAAGTTATTGTATTAGGCTTTTCCGACACACAATGCAACGATACAAACTGCAGTTGTTATCTTGTGGTTGACAGTAGGCCTAAATATTATAAAATGGTAAGTCAACCAAATTGTCCAATTATTCTGTAATAGGTATTATGCGTGCGGAGTGCGCACACCATAGGCTACTCTCTGGGTAGTGTCGGGGAAGAGGGACATTCCGTCGTGGCAGAGGAGGGGAAAGGTGAGAGGACCGCTGCCGTCATGACAACAAGCCGATTACTCTGAGTCCGTTCTATGTAGCTTATTTATTTGAGTCCCTGTCGGCTACTACTCGCGCACTGTAAGACACTTTCAGAGACCCGGCGTTTGCCTCGTGCAAGGGTTATTTTTCGTGCGATTCATTTCAACTATTGCCCTTTTTTGATTGTCATTTAGTTTTATTTACCAGAATGGTGTACTTATTCTAAGTCGTAATGTATGGATGCGTGGAAAGCTTCAGAATTTCATTTGAGGACGAGGACATTTTGGACATCGTTTGAATTAAGATTATCGAGAGGAAACAACTTCGTTAATCACTAAAAATATTTTTTCCAATGCCCCTGAATCTTAATCCCTTGTTTTCCATAGACTTATCGGCAGGTAGGCTTATTGTTCATCACAAAAGGCCTGTTTAAATCAACTTTTGTATTCATCCTCTTAACGCCAATAACCATGTATTTCAGGTGCTGTTGTTGAAAGGTAACCGTGACCATGTCTAGTCCCGTCAGAAGTGTTGGTGGACAGAGAAGTATTGAGGAAAGCCCTGCCCACAATGTGGAGTCCAAACGTCTGGGCAGAAGCAGCTTCCTCTTCTCCGGCTGGCGGAGGAGCTCCCAGTCATCCCCAAGGGGTGACACAAGGAGCGATATCAACAAGAAACTCTCCTCCCTGGTAACCTCCCATAACGATGAATACACAGCCGATCCCAATGGCCAGATGGTGTCTGAAGAATCTACCATCTCCAAAGATGCAGAACATGTTGACACTGAGCCACAGGAGACTGAGGAAGAATATGATAGCAACAAGTCGTTCTTTTTCCAGAGAAAGTTTGTTTCTATGCTTCAGCCGGGGGTCAACAAGTTTTCTCTGCGCATGTTTGGCAGTCATAAGGGGGTGGCCGCTGAGCAAGCCAGGGTCAACTCCTTTGGAGTGTGGATCATCCACCCCTACAGTGACTTCAGGTAACACAGAGGAAAGGGAGAAGTTAGGAGGATGGATGGAAAATTAACAAGATGTCCTTGTGTCTTCAGAAGGCAACTGGCAGATGCCAAACATATTATTGGATGACTCAAGATCCCTCAGTTTACCATTGGCTTTCATCATTTTCTTGCAAAGCAATTCTGTACACATGCCTTAGACCTTCAAAATGATTATATTGAGGGTTATGTCAACGTTAGTAATCTCAGTCATTATGAAGCAGTACACCAGATTTGTCAAGGTTATATCAGTGGTAGGGCAGCTGGTGTCATAGCACATATGGAACATGATAAGGAGATGAAAGGGATTTGATTAGTGATGAAGGACAGAGTATTGTCTGAGATCATCTGGATTAGCATTACCATGTGCCTCAGGTCTTCCAACCAAACCCTCTTTTTCTTTATGTTATGTTATCTGTCTGATTCATAGGTTACTATTTTGAGTTTGTGAACTTTCTGAATTTGTTCTCCACTGTTTTAAACACTGTATATTGTGTTTTTTAGAGGAGGAGGGGGGGGGGGGTCTAGACCCATGGAGTATTATCTAATTATACCAAGCAATCTGTCTGGAGCAGTTGCTTTAATACCATAAATACCATCCAGTTTAAACATTTGGAAATAGTAGACCAATGCAGCGTTGTAACATAAAATCCATGTGGACGGATTATAGTCCACAAGAATCCCCAATGATTTCAATCTTGCCCTATTATGTCATAAATACAGAGGCAGATGATAGGAGATTAGGAAGGCCTCCTTGTACTCATGTTCCAGTGTCAACCATGCTGGGTGGAAGACAACCCATCTTGTTTAGAGACTGTTGACTGGATTCATGTCCATCAAATAATTGACTCAATTCCCACTTGGTTCCAACACTGTTCCTTTATAAATGTCTTTTAACAAGCAATAGGGATTCAAAACGTTGTCTGCAACAGAAATACATGTAAAGAGTCAGGATACACTGTAGTTCAAGTAATTTTGAAGAACCAAATTAAGTTTATATGGTACAATTACAGATAGATACTTCTAATCGAACATGGTCAGGATAACACTGAGAACAGGGGTGTGAGAGATTTTGGGAAAGGTAGGATGAAAGAGGAAGAGAGGAGTCTGTCCTCCCTGCCGCTTTGCTCTGATTCTCACAGGACTTGGGTGACAGCAGCCGGACACAGGGTGCAATTAAAACTAGAGCCCAGTTCAAGTACCAGTACCAGTACAGGCCCTGTGATCAGAAGGAGGGTGAGGGGGAGAGAGGGAGAGAGACAAGGAGAGAAAGAGAAGGAACGGGGGGTACTGAGTGATTGACATACTGTATTGGAAAAACAGACCTCTCAAGGAACTCAATACTCAGACATGGGAGACCCATAGGACAATACTGGATGGCTTGTGTAACATGGGGCCATCCATAATCAGGCACTGTATGTACAGTAAAGGTCTAGGATTGAATGTCTCACATTCTAAATACAATGGAATGTCCATTGATAAATCATCATAGGTATTATTTGCCATATTAGATATAACTATATCCAAACAAAAGTACAATGAGTTATTTACTATGTAGTTACCTACAGTATGGCTACTAAATGGGAACACAATATTTATGCCTAGCATTTTTGGCACTAGTGGCAAGACAGTGTATTTTTTTTTGGTCTACTTGAGTTTAGTGGTTTGGTTTGTTGATGGTACATCATGGGACATTTTTTATGACAGTTTTCCTTCTACAACAGAGACTGTCTGTAAAAGAGTCAGCCCAGATGTACTAATGCTGCTTACACAGCTTTAATGACCTCCTTTGATGGGCTTGCCTCATGCCTCAAGTCTGTTCATGTTCTGTGGTGTATTTATTACTTTAACTCAAATTTCAGCTGATATTTAGTGAAGACAGGATAGTGAAGGGCTTGATGTGATATTTTTCTGTAATATACCTTCTAGTTACCTTCTAGATGTATATTACACAACCAACTAACAATACCACGCCCATCCCCCTCCACTCCCTGGCCTTGACAATGCCTCTTCCTGCCCTGCCCTGCCCTGCCTTGCCCTGCCTTGCGATACCCCCAACCATCTGTCCTGCCCAGGTTCTACTGGGACATAGTGATGCTTCTCCTGATGATGAGCAACCTGATCATCCTTCCCTGGGGCATAGCCTACTTTGAGAACCAGAACACTCTACCCTGGATCAGCTTCAACTTCATCTCGGACACCCTGTTCCTGGTTGACCTGGTGCTCAACTTCCGCACTGGCATCCTGGAGGACGACAGCCAGATCATCCTGGACCCAAAGCAGATCCGCCGGCGCTACCTCCGCAGCTGGTTCATGGTGGACTTTGTCTCTTCCATCCCGGTCGACTACATCTTTTTCATCGTGGACATCGAGTCCCGCTTGGAGTCGACCGATGTGTACCGCACGGCGCGAGCCCTCCGCATCGTTCGCTTCACCAAGATCCTCAGCCTGCTCCGCCTGCTGCGGCTCTCCCGCCTCATTCGCTACGTCCACCAATGGGAAGAGGTGAGGCGTAAGAGGTGGCGGCGGGGATGACCTTGACCTGTTATGAAATGTGAAACAGAATTTGTGTTCAATGTCCCTCTGCTTCTCTTAGATCTGTCACATGACCTATGACCTGGCCAGTGCCGTTGTGCGTATATTTAACCTCATTGGCATGATGCTGTTGCTGTGTCACTGGGACGGCTGTCTGCAGTTCATGGTGCCGATGCTGCAAGACTTCCCCCCTGACTGCTGGGTCTCAAAAAACAATATGGTGGTGAGGGCAGCTTCTATGCAATTTTTTTTTTTTTTTACAAATACATTAAAAGCAACAGTCTTTTCCCCTTGACTCTGTAACTTAATCCATTTCTGTGTTGCAGAATTCAACCTGGCACTTACAGTACTCATACTCCCTATTCATGGCGATGAGTCACATGCTTTGTATAGGATACGGTGCCCAGGCTCCGGAGAGTTTGACTGACGTGTGGCTCACTGTCTTAAGTATGATTGTGGGCGCCACGTGCTATGCCATGTTTCTGGGCCACGCCACTACCCTTATACAGTCTTTGGACGCATCCCGGCGACAATATCAGGAGAAGGTACCTATTTCTATTTACTTTAAAGTTAAAATAAACTCAACCTCCGGTCACTGATTTTTGGTAAAGTAATTGTATCTGTCTGTATGTTTCTCTGATGTTATGTTCTCGACAACCTTTGTTTTTTTAGTATAAGCAGGTAGAGCAGTACATGTCATTCCATAAGCTTCCGGCAGACATGAGGCAAAGAATTCATGAGTACTATGAGCAGCGCTTCCAGGGCAAGATGTTTGATGAAGACAGTATCCTCGGAGAACTCAGTGATCCACTGAAGGAGGTCAGCTCACACCTGCATAACCCTCTCTGTCTCCCTGCTCACACCTGCATAACCCTCTCTATCTCCCTGCTCACACCTGCATAACCCTCTCTGTCTCCCTGCTCACACCTGCATAACCCTCTCTGTCTCCCTGCTCACACCTGCATAACCCTCTCTGTCTCCCTGCTCACACCTGCACAACCCTCTCTGTCTCCCTGCTCACACCTGCATAACCCTCTCTGTCTCCCTGCTCACACCTGCATATCCATCTCTGTCTCCCTGCTCACACCTGCTCACACCTGCACAACCATCTCTGTCTCCCTGCTCACACCTGCATATCCATCTCTGTCTCCCTGCTCACACCTGCTCACACCTGCACAACCCTCTCTGTCTCCCTGCTCACACCTGCATATCCATCTCTGTCTCCCTGCTCACACCTGCTCACACCTGCACAACCATCTCTGTCTCCCTGCTCACACCTGCATATCCATCTCTGTCTCCCTGCTCACACCTGCTCACACCTGCACAACCCTCTCTGTCTCCCTGCTCACACCTGCATAACCCTCTCTGTCTCCCTGCTCACACCTGCTCACACCTGCATAACCCTCTCTGTCTCCCTGCTCACACCTGCTCACACCTGCATAACCCTCTCTGTCTCCCTGCTCACACCTGCTCACACCTGCACAACCCTCTCTGTCTCCCTGCTCACACCTGCTCACACCTGCATAACCCTCTCTGTCTCCCTGCTCACACCTGCTCACACCTGCTCACACCTGCACAACCCTCTCTGTCTCCCTGCTCACACCTGCTCACACCTGCATAACCCTCTCTGTCTCCCTGCCATCTGCCACTCCACTATCAGTAACTCTGCCTCTTCATAAAACAAACATTTCCACCTCACATAAGAGCTTCTACACATCCCCTTCGTGATCCCTTTCCTCTGCTCTCCATCAGGAGATTGTGAGTTTCAACTGTCGTGGGCTAGTGGCCAACATGCCGCTGTTCGCCAATACCGACCCTCACTTTGTGACTGTGATCCTGACCAAGCTGCACTTCGAGGTCTTTCAGCCCGGGGACTTCATCATAAGGGAGGGAACTCTCGGTCGAAAAATGTACTTCATCCAACATGGATGTGTCTCAGTGCTTTCGCGTGGCAAGCAAGAGATACGCCTCAGTGATGGATCTTACTTTGGGGGTAGGTTTTAGGCTTCTTGGATATGAAAACCTTTACCCAAATCGCTTTCTTGATCGTTAAACCATCTAGTCTGTGTAATGTAAATGATTCCCTGGCTCTTTTGCCATACACAGTTCTCCTCTTTTTCATCTCCCCCATACTTCAATACCTTTGAAAGAAATGTATATTCTGACCAAGATGTATCCTTGTGTGTTCTACTTTCTTTCCTCTCTGTGGCTCAGAGATCTGCCTGTTGACTCATGGGCGTCGCACAGCCAGCGTCAGGGCCGAGACCTACTGCCGTCTCTACTCACTTAGTGTGGACAACTTTAACGAGGTTTTGGAGGAACATCCTTTGATGAGAAGAGCCTTCGAGAGTGTGGCTGTGGACCGACTGGTTCGGGTTGAGTCAAAGCACCAGTTATGAGCCCCTACACGAAGCAGGAAACAGAAGAGGAAAAGGGGAGGACAGTGAACACAATGTCATGTGTCAAGATTCATGTTCAGTACACTCATGAAGTAACATGGACTACTGACAAAGGACTGGGGATTTTTTGTACTTTGAGTGTGGAAGGAGGGGATTTTTAAGGCAGCCCATTGGGGAGTTCAAAAAACCCTTATTATATTACTGTTTATTCAAATGCAAATGTCTAAAATAGCAATTATATCAGACTGCCAATACTTGGGGGAGCATGTGGTTTTGAGCATTTGTTGATGCATTGGCAATGATCAGCTAGATCTAACAATAGTCCAAATACCCAATATCAGCTTTTTATATTACATGCCGTAATGCCAGAGGATGATTCCACAGCATACATTACAAGGGCTTCAGTATGGCTTCAATGCCAATTAGGACTGCTCAACTTCGATAGTTTGTTTACAAAAATATTGTACCGTTTATTTAAACAGACCATTAGTGTTTAGAGCAGTAAATGATGATTATTTTATTATCATGAAATTGCGAAATGTGCAATGTATAATTTAGTTTGTGATTTCAATAATCTGTACATTTTCAGGGGATTATTCGCTTTGCACAAGTACATATATAATTAAAAATATTAATGTTACTCTTTCAGTAATAATTTTTACTTGGCATTATGCATTTATTATTCATTTTCACAATACGTCTGGTGACATGGATGGTAGCTTAGGCAATTATCAATAAATTAAAGCGTCTTACTGAATTATAAAAGTGGGGTTGCCATAAAACAAATTAAGCAACAAAGTTAATAAATAAATGACAACAGCGCCTTACCTAACGTGAGTTTCTCGACGACTGGTTCCAGGCGGTATTTGCAGCTACTTCCGTTCAACATTTATAAGCAGAAAAGTGAAATTGGCCTCGATAGTAGGCCTTTTGTTCGCATATAATATACCTCAATAATGTAATATAATTACTAAAATATAAGATCGAGAGTTCTCAAAAGCATTTTCAGTTTTGCAAATATGCCTTCAGAAGAACAGCATGGCCTGAAGCGTGCCAAAAGTTATCGTAGCCTAGTCAAAATTACAAATAGAACTAAGTTTAAAAAGCGTATATTTATATAAATTATTACAGGTGTGATATGAATACTTAATATAATGCAAGCCACGTAAGGTGCATGGATGGATTTATGAAGCTGGGATGTGTCAGAATATGTAATGGCATGATATTGGTTCAAATCAGAATGTCAGTACTCCCACAGTAATATGTAGACGATATTCTTTCAAAAAAAAATCTTACTTTTTTAGTTACAAGTTTAGGTGATTTTGACATACAAATAAAAAATAAAATAAAAAAATAGTTTTTCGATTTTGTTTCTTAACCTTTATTTTGGAATGTTTTTCAAGAATTAAACTGAAAATTATATGCATTTTTGTTTGAAGATGACATCAGATAGAGGATAAAGACGATAAAGAAACACACATTATATCAATCAATACATTTTTGCTATTGATTTAAGACATTTCTGGAATAATGGTGAGATTGAAAAGAAAATGGGCAACTTTTCTTCATTTTAAAAGTTCTTGAAAATATCCACTAGATGTCAGCGGAGGATTGTTGACGCTTTCGGATTCATCCTGCATTAACGCCTAACCTCAACCAGTTTCTGAAGGTTAACCCATGTACATGTATTGATGTAAAAACAAATGAATTCGCCTGTTATTATACGACATGCTTGCAGTATTCCTATGGAATGTTGCATTGGAATGCAAATACAAGGGTTGAATTAAATGCAGTGGCTCTACCACCTTTACCCCCTTTTCAGTTATTATTGAATTAAAGGTACACATGACATTGTTCTAGGCAGCTGACCTATTTTCGCTGTGCCATTGTGATGATCATTAAGGCACTCCGGGAATGCATGGTTGGTGACTGAGAATCCCTCACAGTCCAGTGGTGCAGCAGATGACTTAGACTACATCTCTGGAGAACAATAAGGCACACTGCCCTCTCCCATGACAAAAATCCTTTTCAAAGCTTGCATTCATATGGGTTTCTATGCTTGAGGGGCGGGACCTCAGTAGAAAACACAAATCACACACCATTCACAATTCCATGCACAATTGCAATATCATGGAAACTAAGCTAATATACACAACTGGTTGTACATGGTACTTCCGATTACCCACTTGTTTCTGTCTTTTATAAGCAGTGTGCCCATCTGTGATTGTATCATCAGGACACTGTAATTCAACTTTTTTTCTCTGTTAAATAATTTTTTAAAATTTCATTTGGAAACATGCATTTAGGATTATATTGAGATTATCAAGCATCCTAATGTGTTTATCTGCATCGTATCCATATATGCGCCCACAACCTATCTAATTTCTTTCAGTCCTGAAGATAGAAAGATTGATGACTGCTGTAAAAAAAGAAGCCTAAAGACAGTGCCTCCCACACAGGGTGCTTGGGACGAGGTCAAGCCCAGTCATTAAACTTGTATAAGAGACAGTGTTGGTCTGATGACGGCGCTCCACCACAGATTAAAAGCAGTAATCTATCTAAAGGAGCATCATGACTCACAATAGCGTGCCTACATCCAGTGTCAGCAGACACTGTGTCCTTCTAAGGATCAGCTGTAAAGTCCATGTGGAGGAGGGTCAGAGGTATGCACCTTCTAGGAAAACACGAGCTGTGAGACTTTTGATGCCATGCCTGCCCCATGGTGCTGCTCTGGGGTGATGACGTGGATTATATAGTGTGTACGGCGTTATGGTCCAAAAAGAAAAGCTTTATTTTATAAGAGGGTTATGTAAGCTTGTAAGTGGCGGTGGGCTGTTCTGGGACAGTGAACATGAATTATGTCTTTGTGTGTGTGCATGCAGCCTGCAAACTCCTTATCAGCTGACCTGAACGGGGGAGCCGGACTGCAGGCCTGGGCCAAACAGAAAGAGATGACGAACACCCTCCATGTGACTCACTGTGTTGTGTGCGTGTCTATGGGTTACTTACACTCACATTTATAATAGAATGTGATCGTAAAATGAAAATGTAGATTCCAAATTCTGTGCCCATGCCTACAGTATCCTACATCTGTCATCGGACAAACTGCTTTTTGCTTTGTTACCTCATTTGCAACCCAGAGAGACAGGAAGTGGAAGCAGGAACAGGAAGCATGTGGAGGCAGCTACTGTCCCAAACCATCAGGAATGTTATGAAATAGCCTTAATCTGTGTTTTTTGGAGGGGCTCTTATAAAGTTATAGTTTAATCTGAGACAGATGAAGAGCAGTACAAGCCCCGGGTTTAGTACAGGCCCTTTACCAAGAAATAATTTTCATCTGACCCTCTTTCACCCAGATTAAAGAGATACGCCTTTTCCATCTGGTTAGAAGTAAGTTCAGTCAGATGGGTGTAGCATTATTATTATTGTAGACATCATTATTATTATAGACTGCCAGAGTGGTGATGATCACCTGTCATTTCCCCTGTGCTCTGGGGGTTTATGGTTGTGCAGTTGAACTTAAAGTACTAAATGTCTGCTTCATCAACAAAACCTGACAACCATGGATTAGATGGATACTGTAAAATAGTTTCCTCCAGGATCACAATGACTCGTATTGAGAGACTTGTTGCTCTTGTTGGTTAGTTGTAACGGTTTCAAATTCTTGTACTCGCTGTGAAATATTTTACTGTTGATTGTTTTTTCTACAGGTACACTCTTGCACTCTTGTGGGGAGTTTCATGTTGTTCAATTGTAACTTGTTTAACTGCATGCTCTTATGGTTCTTCCCTTTGGCACTTATTTGGTTTTCCACAAAATAGGCTTCATGTTTTGGCTGCTCGCAATGTTTGGGGCTATCTCGTTGTTATGATCAGTGACCTATGCTCTTTTGTAAAGCTCTCTCTTGGAAGTCGCTTTGGATAAAAGCGATAAATGCATAAATGTAAATGTAAAATACTATGACAGTACGATTTATTTTTAATTTTTATACAATACATACAAATATATATTTATGTAGATTCTGTGAGTAGGCTCTGTCGGGTTGTGTGGAATTACTTTGTAATGTGGAGTATTGAGCAGCCAAATACGTTTATAGGTAATATTTTTTTACAGTACAGTACATCTCTCTCTTCCTCTATCTCTTTATTTATTTTACTGTCTTTCTTCTTCTCTCTCTGTCTCTGTCTCTCTCTCTTTCTCTCTCTCTCTCTCTTTCCATTGGCTGACCACAGTGCCCTGCCAACCTCTGTCCAACTTCTTCTCTTGGTACGGTGGACAACCAAGTAAGCTATTTCTGGAGGACAGATCCCTCTATAATAGCCTTATCACACTGCAGAGTTTACCATGCCATTGCATGACTCTGCAGAGCTGTACTGTGCTCACGGCCTGCCCCTGCCTCCCTGCCATTCACATGTGAATAGACTTCCCATCTGATGCACTAATAGCATGTGATTAATGACAAATCCCAGAATCCCAGATTATAGAATCCCCAAATAAACCATATCATAGAGTGGCATGTATCCTCCACAGCTGAGATAAGATGTGGTGCCGTCATCATCAGTAATCTTTTACTCATTGGAACCTTCCTAGTTATAGTCTTGCATCTTCGTCACCAAGATGTCCTGTTCTCTAGGACAATATGGTTGGCACTGTTGGGAAAATGTGCCCCTTGGTGTTGATACAACATCATCAGGACAAAATGCTGTGTTCTATTGCTCATAAAGATCACGTTTTATTGAATCACTGGGATTTTCCTTTGAATGGGGAGGGGCTAGTATTGCGACAAAGCTGTTTTATTATCTGAATGGCCCTCCATGTATATAGTCCACAATCTCTTATGCAACAAAAACAGACACCTTTCCTTTTGTTGAGAAAGATTAGGCGGAAGTCGTAAATTGTTAAAACTTTCCAAGTCCCAGCTCAAAAGTAAATAACAAAATATTAATGTTTAACTCTAACCATTAAAAAGACTTGGATTTAAATGTTCTTGTTTTGTATCTGCCTGTTGCGGTTTATCTAGTGCATTAGCTTCAGTTTACAAGCTATGCTAAGATACAGTACACAGAGGTGGAGGAAGCAGTCTTGCCGTTCTCACAGTGGGTACAGAACCAAAGATATAATCACAACATCCTGACCACCCAGAGCCAGTGTGGACTGCCCAGCTGAGTCTCTGTAGATATCTCCTGACCAGATGAGGGGTTTTATCCATGCAGAGCACAGGCCTGGTGGAAAAGCACCGCAATTTAATTAGGAGTAAAAGAACAACCAAAGTGACCCTTGTTCTTTTTGACCCACTCTGGAATATGAGTGTTGTTCTGGCAAATGTATGGCACACTGAGTATTGGACACACTGTTCTGAGCCAGAGCATTTGCGTACACCTAGAACAGCCACCATGGCCGTCGTCATGGCGATGGGGACATGCAAATCCCATCTAGACCCCTTCAAGTCAGTCAGTCTGCCTGTCTGATGGTTGGCGTTGGAGTCTTGGTGTGTTGTGACTCGTGTTGGGCAGACAGAGAGGTTTTGCTTTGCAGGGTGAGCCAGAGGGTTGAGGGAGCCGGGGCTGGCCAGGCTGAATGGTGGAGACCCGGGAGAGAGGAGAAGGTCCCACCTGTCTAGGTCTCAGTACTGGCTGCCTCACGGGTCCCTCCCTGGGGCAGCTGTGTGCAGGGAGAGAGAGAGACTACCATTCAGATCCCTGCTCCGGATCTCAGGCCTGATGTGATTGCTGCGGAGCTGACTGGCTCCATCAGGCAGGCACTAATTGTGACAAAGATGTGAG
Organism: Osmerus eperlanus; assembly: GCF_963692335.1. Taxonomy (NCBI): domain Eukaryota; kingdom Metazoa; phylum Chordata; class Actinopteri; order Osmeriformes; family Osmeridae; genus Osmerus; species Osmerus eperlanus. Next base: position 9,356,337 of record NC_085037.1, read on the forward strand.
CAGACTGACTGAGGCAGGGGGTGGAGCACATATGCAGACAACATGTCTGGGCAGCTGTGGGTGTCTACACTTAGGCTAGACTCCACAGCAGCATTGTCATTCTCCTTCCTGTTAAGAAGCTGGCCCACTGTTGACGGAATACTCACTTGTGCATGAACCCGGACCAGGGGTTTGGTCTATCTAGAGCTTTAGCCAATTCTGATTGGCTGGAAAAAGGGAATCAATACTACTCATTTCTCGCAGAGTCATAAGCTATTTTGTTGACCGTGGGAAAACCTTTTCTTAAATCTCTACCCACAGTCGTTGTGCCTAAATTGGCTGCTGGCCTTTTCCGATTACCCAAGTCATTTCCTGTCACTGTAGCTGAACTGTACAGACAGTGTATACAGACTGAGTATACGCTGATCTGCAGTGAACAAGGCTGTAAGGTTTTGTAAATGACCTACTTCTAAAAACAGTTCCTTTTGATTTGGTTCATCTCAATCAACAAGACTTCTCTGTCCTTGGTTGACTCATGAAGATGCTCTTATGATGAAAAGCTCTCAGACTTGAAATATAACTGATTGCTTCCAACTCCTCCCCTTTTCTTTGTGAATGAGTTTAGCACCTTCAGCCTTGAAACTCATTGGTTGAAACCAGGTTTCATTTGACTCCAGACCTTGCAATAACTGCCAAAAGTGCAAAGGGGATTCAGGTTAAGTGGGGATCTGGTTGCTAAGTGCTTTGGCTCGACCAATCAGCCTAGACTTAACGCCAGATGACTGGGCGGTAACCATGGGAGCACACAATGGAGAATTTCCCATTTCAGAAGGAAGGCCTTTCCTCCCACTAGCACACACTTCTACTGTTTAGATACACATAAACAGACACACACATACACACCCACACACCTGGAGATATAAAGGTGGCTGTCAACACCAACTACTGTTTGGTTATTGGCCCTTGTGAGCAGCACTGTTGACCAGTGGGCAGAAGGGTGCTCACAGATCCTGCTTTGTAGTATGACGTAGTAGGGAGTCAGGTGGCTGAGCGGTTAGGGAATTGGGCTAGTAATCCGAATTGGGCTAGTAATCCGAAGGTTGCTGGTTCGATTCCTGGCTGTGCCAAATGACGTTGTGTCCTTGGGCAAGGCACTTCACTCTACTTGCCTCGGGGAGAATGTCCCCGAGCGTCTGGATAAGAGCGTCTGCTAAATGACTAAATGTAAAAAATGTAAATATTCCTTCATGGAAATAGTAGTATGGAGTCAGTTGGCTGAGCGGTGAGGGAGTCGGGCTAGTAATCCGAAGGTTGCCAGTTCGATTCCCGGTCATGCCAACTGACGTTGTGTCCTTGGGCAAGGCACTTCACCCTACTTGCCTCGGGGGAATGTCCCTGTACTTACTGTAAGTCGCTTTGGATAAGAGCGTCTGCTAAATGACTAAATGTAATGTAAATGTATGACAGGAACATTGTGTTCTGGCCCATGTCAGTTATTCACCCAGTTTGGTTTACCAGAAACACTTCAACTTGAACACTCCTTTCACTTTGTAGCTCTGGAGTCAGGCATACAGGCATACATACAGGCATACAATACACAGAATATGTATTGAAGGAGAATTCAATAATTGCATTAATGTAAAAAAAACTTTCTTGACATAAATTACAAAATTGATAACTAAGTCAATATAACTCTCTGTCTATGTGTCTAGTCTGACCTCTTAATTGGCAAGGCTTCACACCAATGATCACTGTGATTAGTGCTGTCATTAAGAAAAAGAGGGGTGCTGGTGTTTGGGCTGCCTGGATCTGATTCAGGATTATCTCAGTAAAAATCCTGCGGAATCTCGGTGCCCCAGCTGTCATCAGGTTTACAGTAATAGGGATAGAGACATTACCACTGGAAGTGTCATATGACAGGCCCCACGCTGGGATGACAGTAGAAAACATCAGAGCGCATTTTTTATAACAAAACGGGTCATATTAGTGGCCTTTAGTCAGCATGGACTCGTTGGAAATGAGGGAGAGCAACCGCACACAACACCAGATGTCTGAAGTCCTCACTGTTGGGAGGCATCTATTATTAGCCATACTCCCATGAGTCCGAGCCAAGATAATAGGGTATCTACAGGAAGTAAAGTCCAGGCCGCCGTTCACGCTGGGCTGTGGTTTTGTGCTCTGGACTGCACGGCTGACTTTTCATGTGTCTGGGGTGGAAGAAGAACAGTCGAAACAACACACTCCTTCATGCTCCTTTCATCAAATCAAACTGAGGCAGTTTGTCCTTGACGTTTAGACACAACATTGAACACATTGAGGCCCTAGGCTGTTTATTCCATGCCAGGATATTATTTAGCGTTTCAGGTTGTTAAGAGATAAAAGGCTATCTGTGTCTTTGTTCTCCAGCTGTCGTTGCCGGGCAGGCTTCTGAGCAGGCGGCATTGTGGTACAGCTTGTCCCCAGGTCTTGAACACTGGGTCTTGTTATGTGTTACTCACACATACACTCAGCCTGAGACCCGCTCATCTCTTGAATCCATCCATCCTTCATGCATCCATCCTCTGTCCACTCATTCATTCATAAACCAAGATTAATTTGTGCGTAGGTAACCACTTCATGGCCCTCCTTCCCCTGTCCAATCCTCTTTCTGCATCTACCCCTCATCTGCAATCTAAGCCTGTTGTTTTGGGGGATTTGTTTGAAGGATTTTTTTTCTGAATGATGGTTTTGTTTTGAGATTATTCGGTTGGGTCTTGCATGGAAACTTCTGTAATCTCATTTACGCAGAGGATATAATCCCCACCCAACCCCATCTGCTGAGAGGGAGGGAGAGAGAGAGGCGACCGGGTGGCGGAAGAATCCTGGCTGCTCAACGGGACCCCACCAGATTAGGCTGATGATAAGGTGATAATGGGAGTCACACATGGGCCTGGTCAGCTCTATGCAGGCCCAATGGAAATTTCCAAGGTTTCTTGTTAGATGTTAACAACTCGGTTTAGTCCTCAGGTGTACAGTGTGCCAACCACCAGGATTTCTTTCACAGACATTTGGCTTCTGTAGAACTGTCATTGAGTACACTCCACCGCTTGCTTTGCGCGAGTAAATTCTGACACTATAAGGTTTTTCTTGTTTTCCACAAGCACCACAAGGCTCGAAATCACCATGTATAATACACAGTGTTTCAATCTCAGAACATACAGTACAATCTCAGAACATGCAGTACAGCAGACTTGACGTGTTACATCCCATGTTCTAAGTGTAATCAAAACAAAAGGGAAATTCTCCACAAATGTTTTTTTCTACAACACACAGGAGGGAGTGTTTTTCCTCCATCTGGAATGTTCTCACTGAACTGCTCACGAGCAGAGCACATGCAAGGAGTCGATGTGTGTGCATGTGTGTGTGCTGTGTGTGTGCTGTGTGTGAGAGAGAACCAGGGAGAAAGAAAGGAAAAGAAAGACCAGGAATAAGAGAGGAACGTGTGTGTATATACATGCATGCCTTGCATATTTCCCATGTCTCTTGTCTTAAGTGCAGTAGGTCTCTCACATGAGTGAGTGAGTCAGTGAGTGTGCATAGACTCCCCTCCACCAGCCCTGCTGACCCACCATCCCCATGATTCAGCTCAGGGGTGCCTGTACTCATGATCCACTCTGTTCTACGCCTGGTAAAATCATGTGGGGCTTAGAGATAGTTCACCACATTTATTTAATTACTTATTGTTTGGTTCGTACATTTGAAAACTTCCCCATGGTAATTCTGTGATTCCTAAATTCTGTAAATTATATTTTGACAACGTTTACAATGTACTGCTTGACAACCAGGTGAAGAACTTTTGATAAAAGATCAAAGGAATGCAACACAAGAAAGCCCCAACAGACGCCTCAATGTGTAACAATTCAGCTTTTCACAAAGCATCGCTTTACAATATATCCATATCATTTCCTTATATTCACAATTGTCATAAAAGTGTTCCACAGTCTTTTGGCAGTGACAGTGACGTGCATGACATGATTTACTGACAGGGGTTTTTAGAACCACACCCTTCTCTTGGAAACTGGGCAGCCATGGGAGTCTGTCCTCCTAAACATAGGGCACGTACGTGAATCTGTCAGGCTCTCCTTTCGCACCACGCCGTCTGCAGGCCCAGCCTCTCCTGAGATGCCAGGAAGCAGGCACTCTGTCCAGCCACTAAATATAGCAGTGTCGGTTGGAACATTTTGGGAAGAGACAGCAAACATGGCAAATGCTCTTTTATCTTAGAGTGCCTGCATATACTATCTATTTACTTATCGAAATCAAACAAGGTGGAATATTGCCCAGAGCAAGAGAGAGTGAGACAGAGAGACTGAAAGAGAGAGCGAGAGAGAGAGTGAGACAGAGAGACCAAAAGAGAGATAAAAAGAGAGAGAGAGAGAGACAGAAACTTTGAAACAGAGACAGAGATAGCTCTGTTTTGCTCGCTCTGATCTCTGAACTTGCAAATGATGCTGCCAAAGAGACAGAAGGAACATGCATTTATGAGTCAATGTATTCCCTCTGTAGAATTAGCCATGCTGCTCTAAGTCAGTGGCAATGGAAGGGGAAAGAGAGCAGAGTTCATGTTTATCCACACCACGGAGTGGACAAAATGGGTTGCATGATGATATCTGCTGAAAGGAAATTATTTTTTATGTGGTTTAGTTGGTCCACACGGTCAGTACGTAGTGCTACAGGGTGTTGTGTCAACAAGCAGATTCTGCTCCATCCTTTGTACGATATGTTCGTGGACATTCCAGGAAGAGGTTAACTGCTCACCTTGTCCCTTGCTGTGGATGGGAGTGGGCTGACTCAGATGGCTCGGTTGGACTTGGTGTTGCTTAGCATGTCTGAGAGTACTGTAGACTTTTACCATGGATGCTTCTGAAGCCTTCATATTTCAATCATTGACAAAACCATGTCCTCTGATTTGTAGGTGATCCTACTGCTGTATCTAGTTACTGTAAATGTCAACAAGCACAAAACACGCTTTACTGCTTCCTCTTTTCAATCTGCAAACAACTCTGAGACCAGCTGGGCAAGGCCTGGAGACCGACTTGTCATTTGTTATGTCACTTAGTGACAGTGAGTTATTACAGTAATAAAACCGGTTGTGTCTCCAACACTGTAATTGAGTGGGTTGGAATCTGTTGTTACGTAAAAATAAACATGAAGTTTGTGCGCGCCACTTTGACTTTTTAGTAATTTGATTGTATTTGCTCAAAGGATAACTGTGAACCAGTTTGTCGTCGGTCTGATAAAGGAGTCTACAGGTAGGCTACATTGTGTTGTTTTGTTATGTGTCTTATGTTACTGTCAATGACACTCATTCGATATATTTAGGAAAACCACGTAATCCATGTTCCCTACCTTTACTGTAAACGCTGAAGCATATTCTGTAGAAATGTGATGAAATTAAGTATCATTGTGTCACAAAGTACAGTATGTGTGACAAAAAAAAGCACAATTCATATGATTTCCAGCTGTATCAAATTGAGCTTCACTCAAAACATTGTTGCATGCATTAGAGTGACCATTTCCACCTGTGTCTATAAAACAAGATAAGCAGCAAGCTGTTCTCTCCAGGGAAGGCACGAAGTGCAAAATTCATTCTTCAGTGGCTAAACAAACAGCATGGGCACGAGAAGACGTCTGAACCAACTCTATTGTTCCAAAGAATAGCTGCCTTTTCAGTGGAAAATTGTGGAGAAACAGGGGGAGTTGCAAAAGCTCAACTCAGCACAAAAACATCAACATTCCATAGATAGAAAGGAGAAAGAGAGGGAGAAGAGCGAGACAGAAAGAGAGAGAGTGAGAGAGTGAGAGAGAGAGAGAGATAGAGAGAGAGAGAGGGAGGGAGGGAGGGAGGGAGGGAGGGAGGGAGGGAGGGAGGGAGGGAGGGAGGAAAGAGAGAGACAGAAAGAGAGAGAAGGGGAGGAGAAGAAAGAGAGAAAGAGAGAAAGAGAGAGAGAGAGAGACAGAGAGAGAGAGAGAGAGAGAGAGAGAGAGAGAGAGAGAGAGAGAGAGAGAGAGAGAGAGAGAGAGAGAGAGAGAGAGAGAGAGAGAGAAGAGTCCAGCAACCTGCCACATAAGAGGATGCAGAGAGAGAGTGTAGGATTGTGTTTTCTGCAGATACCTGCAGACACCATCCATATAATTGTTGCATAAAAGAGAAGAAGATGAAAATATAAGGAGAAAAAGTCATGAAAATAATAGAGAATAGTTGAGACAGTTGTGAATAGTGAGCTACATAGTGTGCCATTTCAGAGTATAGTATCAAATACACATTTGTGTATTTAAGGTTTAATCAAGTGTTGCTTTGTGTTGTGTTTGATCCTGGAACCATCCATGCCCTAATAACGTGTGGAACAGCGTGACCTCAAGTCTTAGATTGGAAAGAGCCCTCACACACTTCTACACGCGGCAGAAAGCATGGAGTTTAGTGGGTGATTTAAGAGCGGTTATTACAGCATCTAATCACAATGTTCTGGGCTTGTTTACGCCCTGCTTAGAACTAATGAACTTTTGAAACAGCTCACAATCAAAATGAATGATGAATTGACATTATTGTGC